>NW_013846222.1:0-592 GCF_000517525.1 Limulus polyphemus
GTGAAAATCATTTACTGGTTTCTTGATGCAGGGAGTGAAAATCATTTACTTGTTTCTTGATGTAAAGAATGGAAATCAATCACTTGTTTCTTGTTGTAGGGAGTGAAAATCATTTACTTGTTTCTTGTTGTAGAGACTGAAAATCATTTACTTGTTTCTTGTTGTAGGGAGTCAAAATCATTTACTTCTTTCTTGATGTAGGGAGTGAAAATCAATCACTTGTTTCTTGTTGTAGGGAGTGAAAATCATATACTTGTTTCTTGTTGTACGGAGTGAAAATCATTTACTTTTTCTTGATGTAGAGAGTGGAAATCATTTAATTATTTTTTGATGTATGTAGTGAAAATCATTTACTTGTTTCTTTTATGTATGTAGTGAAAATCATTTACTTGTTTCTTGATGTAGAGAGTGACAATCATTTACTTGTTTCTTGATGGACAGAGTGAAAATCATTAACTTGATTCTTAAAGTAGGGAGTGAAAATCATTTACTTGTTTCTTAAAGTAGGGACTGAAAATCATTAACTTGTTTCTTAATGTAGAGAGTGAAAATCATTTACTTGTTTCTTGATTTAAAGTATGAAAATCATTTA
>NW_013846223.1:0-379 GCF_000517525.1 Limulus polyphemus
CTAACAGTGAACAGGACTACATGATAACTACACATTGTTGGCATGTAACTAACAGTGAACAGGACTACATGGTAATTACACATTGTTGGCATCTAACTAACAGTGAACAGAACTACATGATAACTACACATTGTTGGTGTCTAATTAACAGTGAACAGAACTACATGATAACTACACATTGTTGGCATGTAACTAACAGTGAACAAAACTACGTGATAATTACATATTGTTGGCATCTAACTAACAGTGAACAGAACTACATGATAACTACACATTGTTGGCATCTAACTAACAGTGAACAGAACTACATGATAACTACACATTGTTGGTATCTAACTAACAGTGAACAGAACTACATGATAACTACACATTGTTTGCA
>NW_013846224.1:0-379 GCF_000517525.1 Limulus polyphemus
GCTAAAAGTGGACTTACAACGCTAGAAACCGGGTTTCGATACCCGTGGTGGGCAGAGCACAGATAGCCCCTTGTGATGCTTTGTGTTTAACTACAAACAAACAAAAACTCTTTGCTCGTATCAACTCAGTTTAGCTGGGCGTACTGCACGCTGCATCTCTTTGCTCGTATATCCGTCACCCACAGCCTTGTCCATCGGACGTCACCACCACGTGTGTAAACAAACACACGTGCGTTCCACATTGAAATGTAGTCTAGTGTGATGTAACTCAAGAAGGTTACTGTGAATCTGTACAGAACTACACGAGAGCTATGTGCGCTAGCCGTCCCTAATTTGGCAATTGTAAACTAGAGGGAAGGCAGCTAGCCAAAACTACCGT
>NW_013846225.1:0-394 GCF_000517525.1 Limulus polyphemus
AAAAAAATACATAATGTTATAAGGCCTAAGGCAACAACAACCTACTAACTTACTGTTTGTGATGAACTGAGACTGAAAAAAAATGCATAATGTTATAAGGCCTAAGGCAACAACAACAACCTACTAACTTACTGTTTATGATGAACTGAGACTTAAAAAATACATAATGTTATAAGGCCTAAGGCAACAACAACAACCTACTAACTTACTGTTTATGATGAACTGAGACTTAAAAAAATACATAATGTTATAAGGCCTAAGGCAACAACAATCTAATAACTTACTGTTTGTGATGAACTGAGACTTAAAAAAGTGCATAATGTTATAAGGCCTAAGGCAACAACAATCTACTAACTTACTGTTTGTGATGAACTGAGACTTAAAAAATACATAA
>NW_013846226.1:0-377 GCF_000517525.1 Limulus polyphemus
AGGTGTGGAACAACAACAACAAAATATTCTTATTACATTTCAATCTATTACATTTTATAGTTTTTATAAGATATTTAATGCTAAATATTTTATTGATTTTTGTTGTTTCAAATCGAACGAAAACCTTTTTCAGAACGTCAAACATGAACAAATATACAAAAGTAAATTACTTCAAATGTTGCGTCTAAGAGTATTGGCCCGACAGGGCCAGGTGGTTATGGCGCTCGACTCGCAATCTGAGGGTTGCGGGTTCGAATCCCCATCATCCTAAACATGCTCGCCCTTTCAGCCATGGGGGGCGTTATAACGTGACGGTCAATCCCACTATCGTTGGTAAAAGAGTAGCCCAAGAGATGGCGGTGGGTGATGATGATTAG
>NW_013846227.1:0-375 GCF_000517525.1 Limulus polyphemus
AATCAACAGAGAGATAGTTACCATAGAGACAGACAAACAAATCAACAGAGAGATAGTTACCATAGATAGACAAACAAATCAACAGAGAGATGGTTACCACAGAGACAGACAAACAAATCAACAGAGAGATGGTTACCACAGAGACAGACAAACAAATCAACAGAGAGATAGTTACCACAGAGACAGACAAATCAACAGAGAGATAGTTACCAAAGAGACAGACAAACAAATCAACAGAGAGATAGTTACCACAGAGACAGTCAAACAAATCATCAGAGAGATAGTTACCATAGAGACAGACAGACAAATCAACAGAGAGATAGTTACCACAGAGACAGACAGACAAATCAACAGAGAGATAGTTACCATAGAGAC
>NW_013846228.1:0-379 GCF_000517525.1 Limulus polyphemus
CATTGATGGTAGCAGATACTGAAGTTTATATGATATACATGAAACATTGATGGTAGTAGATACTTAAGTTTATACGATATACATGAAACATTGATGGTAGCAGATACTTAAGTTTATATGATATACATGAAGTATTGATGGTAGTAAATACTTAAGTTTATATGATATACATGAGACAATGATAGTAGCAGATGCTTCAGTTTATATAGATATACATGAAGCATTGATGGTAGCAGATACTGAAGTTTATATGATATACATGAAACATTGGTGGAAGTAGTAACTTAAGTTTATACGATATACATGAAAAATTGGTGGTAGCAGATACTTAAGTTTATATGATATACATGAAGTATTGATGGTAGTAAATACTTAAGTT
>NW_013846229.1:0-378 GCF_000517525.1 Limulus polyphemus
TACTCGCAGAGACGAATGGATGGACAGATGAGCAGAAAGCAGTATATCTGGCAACGAGCTTGAAGGGACAACCACTGGAAATACTTGGACAGTTATCAGCAGACGACAGGCACAACTATAGAGCATTGGTAGCGGCTCTAAAACTCAGGTATGAAACTCAAAATCAGTCCAAAGTCAACAGGGCTAGGTTTAGGATGGGAGTCCGTGCTAAAGGGGAGAGCCTGCAAGAGCTGGCACGGGACTTGGAAAGTATGGTACACAAGGCATACCCAACTGCACTACCTGATCTCCTCAAGTTGTTGCTGAGAGATCAGTTTGTAGATGCCTTGAACACTCCACAACCTGAAGATACAAGTAAAGCAAGCACACCCCTCTACT
>NW_013846230.1:0-393 GCF_000517525.1 Limulus polyphemus
TCTCTTTGTTCTATATAGTTTATATAAATAGTGTTAAGAACATAGTGAAAAGAGAGACAAAACGCGTAAATCTAACACTAAATATAAAAAAAATATAGTTTGCTGTAGGAAATGGTGTAAAGAACATAGTGAAAGGAGAGACAAAACGGGTAAATCTAAAGCTAAAAATAAAACAATGCTGTAGGAATTCTTCTAAATCAAGTAACTAGGATTAAGCTTTATATACACTAATAACAGTAAATTCCAAAGGAAAACATGCTATATCGTACTTACAGAAAATTCACTAAAGAGGTTACGAAAGGAGTATTACAACAAAAACAATAAATTTGAATAGAAACATGTTAAAAACGGTAATTAACGTGAACGATTCGGAAACGATATAAACACTTAAAA
>NW_013846231.1:0-840 GCF_000517525.1 Limulus polyphemus
TGTTGCGTCAGCGAGTCACATGACCACGTGACGCAACGTTTCTAGAATTATCATGTACTTTGTCGAATGTTCAAGGTCTTACTAGAAATAGGTTACGCTGGTATAAAAGCGGGGAAGGTAATGTGTATAGATAGTGAGTGATTGAACTGCGGTCAGAAGTATTATTGACGTTCGTTTGTTTAGCGCGATTGTTGAGTTCAGTGTATCGGTAAAGTTATATTCGGAAAGAATAAACCAGTTTTATTAAGTAAAGACTTGTGTCGTTAAAATTTCGTCGGAACGAAGTTACGGAAAAATCAATTAACGAAACGGAGACGTAACAATACACTTAATTTCAACAATCGCTCTATAACAAACGCTATAATTCTCAACGAATGTCTCACGTGCCCAACAATATTTTGTCCGCATACATTCAATTATTCATTACCTCCACGTCACTTCGTGGCCAGTCTTATATAACACAAGACTACATTGTATCTAGAAGGATCACGAGACTTAAGGAAAGGACGTGAATGTTCGAGAACGACGTGGCGTGATACTAGTCACGTGACCTCGATGTCGTAACAATATGTAATGTGACTTCCGCTGTCATAACACTGTCCCTTCCTTAGTATTGTTGCGTCAGCGAGGTCACGTGACTAGTATCACGCCACATCCTTCTCGAACCTTCGTGAATTCGAGAGACGTTACAGCGTTTGTTTAGCGCGATTGTTGAAGTTGAGTGTATCGTTAAAGTTGTATTCGGAAAGAATAAACCAGTTTTATTAAGTAAAGACTTGTGTAGCTTAAGTTTCGTCGGAACGAAGTTACGGAAAATCAATTAACAAACGGAGACGTAAG
>NW_013846232.1:0-376 GCF_000517525.1 Limulus polyphemus
TCATCTAAACATAAATCGGCTATTAAAACACACCATCTAAACATAAATCGGCTATTAAAACACACCATTTAAGCACAGAAATCGGCTATTAAAACACACCATTTAAGCACAGATACTGGATATTAAAACACACCATCTAAACATAAATCGGCTATTAAAACACACCATCTAAACATAAATCGGCTATTAAAACACACCATCTAAACATAAATCGGTTATTAAAACACACCATCTAAACATAAATCGGCTATTAAAACACACCATCTAAACATAAATCGGTTATTAAAACACACCATCTAAACATAAATCGGCTATTAAAACACACCATTTAAGCACAGATACTGGATATTAAAACACACCATCTAAACATAAATCG
>NW_013846233.1:0-662 GCF_000517525.1 Limulus polyphemus
AACAACCAAAGTTTAACAGTTCCCAGCCATGATGTACATAGAACTGTGAGAACAACCAAAGTTTAACAGTTCCCAGCCATGATGTACATAGAACTGTGAGAACAACCAAAGTTTAACAGTTCCCAGCCATGATGTACATAGAACTGTGAGAACAACCAAAGTTTAACAGTTCCCAGCCATGATGTACATAGAACTGTAAGAAAGTCGAACTTTGCCATCTTTTATAAGGAATAGACTAACAGTTTCTAGTAACAGTTCCCAGTAACAGTTCTCAGTAACAGTTACCAGTAACAGTTCCCAGTAATAGTTCTCAGTAACAATTCCCAGTAACAGTTCTCAGTAACAGTTCCCAGTAACAGTTCTCAGTAACAGTTCCTAGTA
Source organism: Limulus polyphemus (assembly GCF_000517525.1). Lineage (NCBI taxonomy): Eukaryota > Metazoa > Arthropoda > Merostomata > Xiphosura > Limulidae > Limulus > Limulus polyphemus. Next base: position 382 of record NW_013846233.1, read on the forward strand.
ACAGTTCTCAGTAACAGTTCTCAGTAACAGCAACTAGTAACAGTTCTCAGTAATAGTTCCCATTAACAGTTCTCAGTAACAGTTCCCAGTAATAGTTCCCATTAACAGTTCTCATTAACAGTTCTCAGTAATAGTTCCTAGTAACAGTTCTCAGTAATAGTTCCCATTAACAGTTCTCAGTAACAGTTCCCAGTAATAGTTCCCATTAACAGTTCTCAGTAGCAGTTCTCAGTAACAGTTCCCAGTAACAGTTCCCAGTAATAGTTCTCAGTAACAGTTCC
>NW_013846234.1:0-379 GCF_000517525.1 Limulus polyphemus
TTATATTCAGAGAAATTGGCCACTGTTATAGGTACTACTTGACGACCTGCTACAAGTGACCTTCCAATCTTCAAGTCCGCTGGCCTGGATGGGTCTTCCACTGCTTCTACAAGCATTGGGCTTTCATGGGGATGTTTTTTTATCCTTCCCCAAATGATCTTATCTGACATAGGGGGTATTGTAGTTGATTTAAGTGCTGTAGTTTGATTTGCCGCTTCTCGTTTCCATTTTATTTTCGTTCCACTTCTGACACCAATTTGTTACGTCTCTGTTTGTTAATTGATTTTTCCGTAACTTCGTTCCGACGAAATTTTAACGACACAAGTCTTTACTTAATAAAACTGGTTTATTCTTTCCGAATATAACTTTACCCATACAC
>NW_013846235.1:0-379 GCF_000517525.1 Limulus polyphemus
ACGACCCTCAGATTGCGAGTCGAGTGCCCTAACCACCTGGCCATGCAGGACCAAAAACGAAGAATAATCGTGTACAAAAGAAAATGTAGCTAAAGGCATTTACAGCAGTCTGTGAAACGAACAGAAACTAAGTTATTGCAAAATAAAGTAAATGTAAAGTTGTAATGAAGGCAAACTTAGCTGAATATGCAAAACGTCTGAATAAGTATTCACAAAGTGATAAGCATATGGTTTTGAACGAACTGCACATGCATATTTTAGACATAAATAAGTCGAGAAAGCCCATAGCAATTTTATTTAATATAATGTTCATTTTTTAAGGAAATTACAAGTGGGTTAAGTGTTACTTGTGTGAAATACTTTGCAAATGAAAACGTAT
>NW_013846236.1:0-537 GCF_000517525.1 Limulus polyphemus
GGACACAGTATTGTTAAATCTTGTGTCTTCTTATTGACAGTACACAGTATTGATAAATCCTGTATCTTCTTATTGACAGGACACAGTATTGTTAAATCTTGTGTCTTTTTATTGAGTACACAGTATCGTTAAATCTTGTCTTCTTTTTGATAGTACATAGTATTGTTAAATCTTGTGTCTTCTTTTTGACAGTACACAGTATTGATAAATACCTGTATCTTCTTATTGACAGGACACAGTATTGTTAAATCTTGTGTCTTCTTATTGACAGTACACAGTATTGATAAATCCTGTATCTTCTTATTAACAGGACACAGTATTGTTAAATCTTGTGTCTTCTTATTGACAGTACACAGCATCGTTAAATCTTGTGTCTTCATCAATACTGTGTACTGTCAATAAAAAATCCTGTATCTTCTTATTGACAGGACTCAGTATTGTTAAATCTTGAGTCTTTTTACTGACAGTACACAAAATCGTTAAATCTTGTGGCTTGTTATTGATAGTACACAGTATCATTAAGTGTTATGACTTGTT
>NW_013846237.1:0-1064 GCF_000517525.1 Limulus polyphemus
TTACTTCATACATATATAACTACCATATTCTTGGTTGATAGTTCAAACTCTAACCATGATACTGTTACTTTGTTTTCCTCATTACTTGATACATGTATAAGTACCATATTGTTGGTTGATAGTTCAAACTCTAACCATGATACTGTACTTTGTTTTCTTCATTACTTGATACATATATAAGTACCATAATGTTGATTGATAGTTCAAACTGTAACATGATACTGTTACTTTGTTTTCCTCATTACTTGATACATATATAAGTACCATAATGTTCGTTGATACTTCAAACTCTAACCATGATATTGTACTTTGTTTTCCTCATTACTTGATACATATATAAGTACCATAATGTTGGTTGATAGCTCAAACTTTAATGATGTGAGGAAAACAAAGTACAGTATGTATAGTATCATCGTTAGAATTTGAACTATCAACCTACATTATGGTACTTATATATGTATCAAGTAATGAGGAAAACAAAGTAACAGTATCATGGCTGCAGTTTGAACTATCAACCAACATTATGGTACTTATATATGTATCATGGTTAGAATTTGAACTATCAACCTACATTATGGTACTTATATATGTATCAAGTAATTTATATATGTATCAAGTAATGAGGAAAACAAAGTAACAGTATCATGGTTAGAGTTTGAACTATCAACCAACATTATGGTACTTATATATGTATCAAGTAATGAGGAAAACAAAGTACAGTATCATGGTTAGAGTTTGAACTATCAACCAACATTATGGTACTTATATATTACCATAATTTTGGTTGATAGTTCAAACTCCAGCCATGATACTGTTACTTTGTTTTCCTCATTACGTGATACATATATAAGTACCATAATACTGTACTTTGTTTTCCTCATTACTTGATACATATATAAGTACCATAATGTTGGTTGATAGTTCAAACTCTAACCATGATACTGTACTTTGTTTTCCACATTACTTTATACATATATAAGTACCATAATGTTGGTTGATAGTTCAAACTATAACCATGATACTGTACTTTGTTTTCCTCATAACTTGATACATATATATAAGTA
>NW_013846238.1:0-666 GCF_000517525.1 Limulus polyphemus
TCTCTCTTCTTGTTTAATTTCTCGTTCTTCTTGTTTCTTTTCTTTTTCCTCTACAACTGTTGTAATTTCTCTTCTCGTTCTTCTTGTTTCTTTTCTGTTTCCTCTAACAACTGTTGCAATTTCTCTTCTTGTTCTTTCTTGTTTCTTTTCTTTTTCCTCTAACAACTGTTGTAATTTCTCTTCTTGTTTATTTTCTTTCTCCTCCAACAACTGCTGTAATTTCTCCTCTTGTTTTTGTATTGCTGCCATCAAATCTGCTAAGCTGTAGTTTGATTTTCCGCCTCTCGTTTTCATTTTTCGTCTTTTTTTTTCTATCCCACTTCTGACACCAATTTGTTACGTCTCCGTTTCGTTAATTGATTTTCCGTAACTTCGTTCCGACGAAACTTAAGCGACACAAGTCCTTTCTTAATAAAACTGATTTATTCTTTCCGAATATAACTTTACAGATACACACAACTTCAACAATCGCGTTAAAACAAACGCTAATCAACGAACGTCAACAATACTTCCGACTGCAGTTCAGTTACTCACTATCTACCCACACATTACAATAATCTCCCGCGTCACGTTTTCCCCTCTTATATATATCCGCCTACCCCATCTAGCAAACACTAGAGCATTCGCCAAAGTACATGATAGTTCTAGAAACGTTGCGTCACAGTA
>NW_013846239.1:0-379 GCF_000517525.1 Limulus polyphemus
AAAAGTGGGCGAAAATCCCACAATCTAAAATTGACGAGATGATTCTCACGATGCCCCAAAGGATCAACGAACTCCACGAAGCGAAAGGAAGATCTACTAAATATTAATTAAATTATAAATATATCAATTCATGTGAATATGACTGAAAAAATTATTTTTTTCTGAAAAGGTGGTGTCTATTTACTTGTGATCACGCTGTGTATATAAAGGGAGTTTAGTGATGTCATCCGGTTTTCCAGGAAATATTTAGTCTATTTCTGTACTGTTGCAGCATCTCATTTTGGGTACAGTGTATCCGATGCGAGAGTCTATGTGAAAAGGTGTAGGGGATATTTTACTTCAGAAATGGATAAATATATGTATATTTAAAACTATACTT
>NW_013846240.1:0-535 GCF_000517525.1 Limulus polyphemus
GTACGTCTTCAGCAGCGTCATTTGTTCTGTTGTCCACTTCGTTCCAACTGAAATGTCCTGGACCGTGATAATGCCAAAGCCTGTTGGCATGCACCACTTTTGGCTTACCTTGCCGACCACATTTTACTCGGAAAGTCACGTCTGAGAGACGATCCACTATGTCATATGGGCCTTCACATGGAGAAGACAACTTAGGAGACTTCCCTTTGGTCTTCCTGGGATTATACAACCATACCTTGTCTCCAGGTACAAAGCAGACTTCAGTAGATCTCTTATCATAAGTTAACTTCACCGAATCAGCAGACGTTTTCAAGTTTGAATGCACTTGATGGTGAATATCATCCATCCTTTCCGATAACACTTTCACAAACTCTGACACGGATGCCCACCTTATGAAGAGTTGCCTGAGAATAATCCATCCTTTCCGATAACACTTTCACAAACTCCGACACATTCTCAGGCAACTCTTCATAAGGTGGGCGTCCTGTTAACAGATCCACTGGCAACCGAAGTTCCTGACCAAACATCAACTTTG
>NW_013846241.1:0-376 GCF_000517525.1 Limulus polyphemus
GACGACGCTTATCAGGAAACCAGTAACCCGCCTCTCAGCCCCGAGCCACTTTCTACATCATCGTCGTCAATCTCACCAAACGCCCTAGTAATTGACACCTCCCCCCCCATCTCTACCTACCCGACGAACCTTTCTGTGCCTTCCGCCCACTCACCAGCGACACCGAGGACTTGGATTGGTCGTTACCAGTGAAAGTGGGTTTTCTCGGGGTACTCCTGTTTCCCCCCTCCCACATAAAATTCTTGCCATAGAATTTACAGATCCCCGCCGCCCTGATGGACCATATGTCCTATATCGGCTGTTTAGTTTACTCTGCTTTTCACTTAATTTCCTGTTTCTCAAGCTAAGCCCATATTCCTAGGCCACGAGCGGGGTG
>NW_013846242.1:0-379 GCF_000517525.1 Limulus polyphemus
AGTAAGAATCAACAATATATGAGTGTATGTAAACGCTTAAATTTGTATTGTTACGTAAAACTGAAATTTCTAGAACGCCTCCACACTGCTATGAATATAACCAACGCACCGCGCCGAAAGAATGAGTATCTATTATTAGTTTGCTATAATCACTGTGCTATAAACGTCAGAAGCTATAACTGATTATTATAACGCTCATCAATCAGACAACTTCAGATATTTGACCAGGAACCTTTACAAAGCTCGAAAATTACAAATCATTTAACATCAGTGGATTCACATCAGACATTAATATTTTTACGAAAACATTAACTAACGTCATCGGTGGAAACTCAATCTCTAGTATGCGTATAAACAGTGAAGGCTACAGTACTAGCTA
>NW_013846243.1:0-471 GCF_000517525.1 Limulus polyphemus
TTGTTTACCATACACTTTGTTCTATAAATGCCTATGAAGTGTTAACATTGTTTACCATACACTTTGTTCTATAAATGTCATTTATAGAACAAAGTGTATGGTAAACAATGTTAACACTTCGTCGTCATTTATAGAACAAACTGTATGGTAAACAATGTTAACACTTCGTCGTCGTTTATAGAACAAACTGTATGGTAAACAATGTTAACACTTAGTCGTCATTTATAGAACAAAGTGTATGGTAAACAATGTTAACACTTCGTCGTCATTTATAGAACAAAGTGTATGGTAAACAATGTTAACACTTCGTCGTCATTTATAGAACAAAGTGTATGGTAAACAATGTTAACACTTCATGGTCATTTATAGAACAAACTTTTTGGTAAACAATGTTAACACTTCGTCTTCATTTATAGAACAAAGTGTATGGTAAACAATGTTAACACTTCATAGGCGGACGAAGTGTTAACA
>NW_013846244.1:0-1940 GCF_000517525.1 Limulus polyphemus
TTTGAATACACGGGGAATTTTTGACCTTATGATGTATTGGACAATGATATGCTGTTGTAATTATAAGAGTATTTTATATAACAAGTGAATACACGGGGTCTTTATGACCTTATGATGTAATGTACTATGACATGCTGTTGTAATTATAACTGTATCTCATAAAACACGGGGAATTTTTGACCATATGATGTATTGTACAATGACATGCCATACTAATATAACAGTATTTTATATAAAATTTGAATACACGGGTTCTTTATGACCTTATGATGTAATGTACTATGACATGCTGTTGTAATTATAACTGTATCTCATAAAACACGGGGAATTTTTGCCCTAATGATGTATTGTACAATGACATGCTGTTGTAATATAACAGGATATAAAAAATAAGGTCATAAAGAAATCGTGTATTCAAATTTTTTCATTGTACAATACATCACATCAATTGTAATTATAACTGTATTTTATATAACAAGTGAATACACGGGATTAAAACATCATGTCATAGTACATTACATCATAAGGTAATAGAGACCCCGTGTATTCACTTGTTATATAAAATACAGTTATAATTACAACAGCATGTCATTGTACAATACATCATAAGGTCATAAAGACCCCGTGTATTCAATTTTTATATAAAATACAGTTATAATTACAAAAGCATGCCAAACTTCAATACATCATAAGGTCATAAAGATTACAACAGCATGTCATTGTAAAATACATCATAAGGTCATAAATTCCCCGTGTTTTATAAGATACAGTTATAATATAAAGAATTTTATATAAGAAGTGAATACACGGCGACTTTATGACCTTATGATGTAATGTACAATGACATGTTGTTGCAATTATAACTGTAATTTATATAACAAGTTAATACAAGGGATCTTTATGACCTTATGATGTATTGAAGTTTGGCATGCTTTTATAATTATAACTGTATTTTATATAAAAATTGAATACACGGGGTCTTTATGACCTTTTGATGTATTGTACAATGACATGCTGTTGTAATTATAACTTTATTTTATATAACAAGTAAATACACGGGGTCTTTATGACCTTATGATGTAATGTACCATCATAAGGTGATAAAGACCCCGTGTATTCACTTGTTATATAAAAAAAACTTATAATTGCAACAGCATGTCATTGTGCAATACATCATGAGGTCAAAAAGACCCCATGTAATCACTTGTTATAGAAAATACAGTTATTATAAGAACAGCATGTTGAACTTCAATACATCATAAGGTAATAAAGACCCGTATATTAACTTGTTATATAAAATACAGTTGTAATTACAACATTTTATCATTTAATGTACTATAACATGCTGTTGTAATTATAACTGTATCTTATAAAACACGGGGAATTTATGACATTATGATGTATTTTACAATTGCATGCTGTTGTAATATAACAGTATTTTATATAAAACTGAATACACGGTGTCTTTATTTCCTTATGATGTAATGTACTATGACATGATATTGTAATTATAACTGTATCTTATAAAACAGGTGAATACACGGGGTCCTTATGACCTTATGATGTATTGTACAATGACAAGCATTTGTAATTATAACAGTATTTTATATAACAAGTGTATAAACGGGGTTTTTTGACCTTATGATGTATTGTTACAATGACATGCTGTTGTAATATAACATCATTTTATATAAAATTTGAATACACTTGTTCTTTATGACCTTATGATGTATTGTACAATGACATGCTGTTGTAATTATAACTGTATTTTATATAACAGGTGAATACACGGGGTCTCTATTACCTTATGATGTATTGAAGTTTGGCATGCTGTTCTAATTATAACTGCATTTTATATAACAAGTGATTACACGGAGTCTTTTTGGCCTCATGATGTACTGTACAATGACATGCTGTTCTGTTTTTATATAACAAGTGAA
>NW_013846245.1:0-377 GCF_000517525.1 Limulus polyphemus
CGGCTGCTGTCAACTGTCCAATTATTTCCAGTGGTTGTCCCTTCAAGCTCGTTGCCAGATATACAGCTTTCTGCTCCTCTGTCCATCCATTCATCTCTGCCAGTAGCTCGAATTGTGCTCTATATGCTTCCCATGGTGCCTTCCCATCGAATTCCTGTGGCTTCCTTCGCACTGGATCACTCCTATTACTGACATTCATATCTGGGATGTGACTTCTAACTGGACTGAATATGTCTGCATTAGGGTTTAGCTGCGGGCTCTGTAAGGGGCTTGCCATTGTCTGGGGCTTATCAAGTCGATGGTCAACGTATCCTCCTTGTGTAACACACAACAAATCGTTCTTTAACGTATCTAATTCGCTTTAAAATTTACTGATG
>NW_013846246.1:0-1035 GCF_000517525.1 Limulus polyphemus
CCTGTATCTTCTTATTGACAGGACACAGTATTGATGAATCCTGTTTCTTCTTTTTGACAGGACATAGTATTGTTAAATATTGTGTTTTCTTATTGACAGAACACAGTATCGTTAAATCTTGTGTCTTCTTATTGACAGTACACAGTATTGATAAATCATGTATCTTCTTATTGACAGGACTCAGTATTGTTAAATCTTGTGTCTTTTTACTGACAGTGCACAGTATCGTTAAATCTTGTGGCTTGTTATTGATAGTACACAGTATCATTAAATGGTTTGACTTGTTATGATAGTACACAGTATCATTAAATGGTTTGACTTGTTATGATAGTACACAGTATAGTTAAATCTTGTGTCTTCTTATTGACAGGACACAGTGTGTCCTGTTTATAAGAAGATACACGATTTATCAATTTTTTGTAATGTCAGTAAGAAGACACATAATTTAACAATACTGTGTCCTGTCAATAAGAAGAAAAAGGATTTATCAATAGTATTGATAAAAAGATACAGGACCTGTCAATAAGAATACTGTGTGACAAATCCTGTATATTCTTATTGAAAGGACACATTATATTTAAATCTTGTGTCTTCTTTTTGACAGTACACAGTATTGATAAATCCTGTATCTTCTTATTGACAGGACACAGTATTGTTAAATCTTATGTCTTCTTATTGAGAGTACACAGTATTGACAAATCCTGAATATTCTTATTGAAAGGACACATTATTTTTAAATCTTGTGTCTTTTTATTGACAGTACACAGTAACGTTAAATCTTTTGGCTTGTTAGTGATAGTACACAGTATCATTAAATGTTATGACTTGTTATAATAGTACATAGTATAGTTAAATCTTTTGTCTTCTTATTGACAGTACACAGTATTGATAAATCCTGTATCTTCTTATTGACAGGACACAGTACTGATAAATTCTGTATCTTCTTATTGACAGGACTCAGTGTTGTTAAATCATGTGTCTTTTTATTGACAGTACACAGTATCGTTAAATTTTTTTGGCTTGTTATTGATAGTA
>NW_013846247.1:0-807 GCF_000517525.1 Limulus polyphemus
GATTGAACTCTAGCCTGATCGTATAGCCAACGTATATCATAAGATACCGTTCAGATTCATATGCCACAAGACAAAATACAATATAAATTATTTATTCACCCGGGAATATATAAATGTCAGTAAATATCAATAAAATGAATAGTAATATATGACTTAAATGACTTAATGTTAGTAAATATCAATAAAATCAATAGTAATATAGGACTTAAATAACTTAATGTTAGTAAATATCAATAAAATGAATAGTAATATAGGACTTAAATAACTTAATGTTAGTAAATATCAATAAAATAAATAGTAATATAGGACTTAAATGACTTAATGTTAGTAAATATCAATAAAATGAATAGTAATATAGGACTTAAATAACTTAATATTAGTAAATATCAATAAAATCAATAGTAATATAGGACTTAAATAACTTAATGTTAGTAAATATCAATAAAATAATAGTAATATAGGACTTAAATAACTTAATGTTAGTAAATATCAATAAAATAAATAGTAATATAGGACTTAAATGACATTTTGACATGAAACTGACCTTAATTTTTACAGTGTAATTACAATGCGTAAATAGTCTTACAGCTCACTATAGTGAGATATTAGTACAAGAGTGAAATGATACGAAATAATATTGAGAAAACACAATGACACCTTAATTTTTATACTTTCCCCTTTGCGTCCGTTGTTAGTCGCCTTATCATTAATCTAAAGTTATTAAAACTTATTTCACTGGTTTTATCTATCAATCTATCTATACATTTTTAATAAACAATAATATATATATATATATATATAGTAGGA
>NW_013846248.1:0-378 GCF_000517525.1 Limulus polyphemus
CAGGACTACCTATTCTACAACACATACAACAATTCAGGACTACGTATTCTACAACACATACAACAATTCAGGACTACGTATTCTACAACACATATAACAAGTCAGGACTGTCTATTCTACAACACATATAACAAGTCAGGACTGCCTATTCTACAACACATATAACAAGTCAGGACTGCCTATTCTACAACACATATAACAAGTCAGGACTACCTATTCTACAACACATATAACAAGTCAGGACTACCTATTCTACAACACACATAACAAGTCAGGACTGCCTATTCTACAACACATATAACAAGTTAGGACTGCCTATTCTACAACACATATAACAAGTCAGGACTACCTACTCTACAACACATATAACAAGTCAGG
>NW_013846249.1:0-379 GCF_000517525.1 Limulus polyphemus
TCCTACTGAACATATTGATTCTAAACTACTATAGATGCAGATAACCATACTCAACATACTGATTATAAACTACTGCAGGTAAAGATAACCCTACTCAACATACTGATTATAAACTGTCGTAGGTAAAGATATCCTTACTCAACATACTGATATAAACTATTGTAGTCAAAGATAACCATACTGAACATACTGAATATAATCTATTGTAGGTAAATATAACCATATTCAGCATACTGATTATAAAATATTGTAGGTAAAGATAACCTTACTCAACGTACTGATTATAAACTATTGTAGGTAAAGATAACCCTACTCAACATACTGATTATAAACTATTGTAGGTAAAGATAACTCTACTCAACGATCTGATTATAAACTA
>NW_013846250.1:0-378 GCF_000517525.1 Limulus polyphemus
GAGTTACACCTAAGTGTTCATGGAGTAGTTTTACCAAGTAAGCTAAAGATGAATATCGTGGTTTCAAATTCGGAAACTATAGTTACACCTAAGTGTTCATGGAGTAGTTGTAACAAGTAAGGCTAAAGATGAATATCGTGGTTATAAATTCGGAAACTAGAGTTACACCTAAGTTTTCATGGAGTAGTTGTACCAAGTAAGGCTAATGATGAGTATGATGGTTATAAATTCTGTAACTAGAGTTACACCTAGGTGTTCATGGAGTAGTGTACCTTGTAAGGCTAAAGATGAGTATGTTGCTTATAAATTCTGTAACTAGAGTTACACCTAGGTGTTCATGGAGTAGTTGTACCAAGTAAGTGTAAAGATGAGTATGGT
>NW_013846251.1:0-379 GCF_000517525.1 Limulus polyphemus
AAGATTTGGTCCGTGTGTGGACCAGTGAGGGTCAGGTTCAGCCTAGACCTCTTCCTCTAACTCAGAAGTTGGTGTTATTCTATTCATAGTGAAACTGATTCCTAGGTAATATCCCCGTTATTATGCTGCTGTACTCACGGTATATTAGAATATTGTCTGTTGTCCGCAATTTTGAATTTAACTTACCATTTTCAGGCCATGTCTGTTTCGTGGGGTTATATTAACAAGTATATTTGCACTAAGCTTCGCTAATGTATGACTGCATTTTCAGTTCTGTGCTAACAATACAGTTCCACTTAGCGCTCATACACGGAATAGAGCTAAGTTTGTGTCTAAGAATCAGGTAGCCTCGCACTGTTTGGCCTTAAAGTATTGTTAC
>NW_013846252.1:0-378 GCF_000517525.1 Limulus polyphemus
GTAACTTCGTTCCGACGAAATTTTAACGACACAAGTCTTTACTTAATAAAACTGGTTTATTCTTTCCGAATATAACTCTGCGATACACTTAATCTCAATATTCGCGCTAAAACAAACAGTATCACGAACGAACGTTAACTTCAACAATACCCTGTGACTGCAGTTCAATTACTCACTTTCTACACACACATTACATTCCCCTCTTTTATATACCAGCGTACCCTATTTCTAGTAAGAACTTGAACATTCGCCAAAGTACCTGATAGTTCTAGAAACGTTGCGTCACGGTGGTCATGTGACTCGCTGACGCAACACTGCCCCACCTTAATATTGTTCGTCCCGAACAATAACCACATATGATAAACCAATAACAATAAC
>NW_013846253.1:0-379 GCF_000517525.1 Limulus polyphemus
CCGTCCCCCCAACAGCAAAATTTGTTATCCTTGTAATTTTTGGATTCTATGATCTCAGCCATGAAAATGTGCCATCTCACGTAAAGTTAATGCTAACACTAATAGTTAAATCTAACGTCAACTTCTGTTGAACTATTTTCACTTTAGTTTAATACTCTTAAATTTTTTAACTCTAAATCCTGGAACTTGCTTCCTTACCACAGACTTGGTCTCCGACAGCCAGTCAAGAATCGACGAGCGGTCTTTCAAGCAGCCGACGTCAACTTCACGCGCGTTTCTCGTGCTCTCGTCCTACCAATCAAGTCAACTCTCCTTCTCTTCTCTTCATTCGTTCTTGCCTCAAAGACTTTCTCGGTCGCTACACAAGATTTAGATAATT
>NW_013846254.1:0-400 GCF_000517525.1 Limulus polyphemus
GTTTAGTGATTAAAGACAAAGTTGGATCAATAGTTTAGTGATTAAGGCAAAGTTGGATCAGTGGTGTAGTGATTAAAGACAAAGTTGGATCAGTGGTGTAGTGATTAAAGACAAAGTTGGATCAGTAGTTTAGTGATTAAAGACAAAGTTGGATCAGTGGTTTAGTGATTAAAGACAAAGTTGAATCAGCGGTGTTGTGGTTAAAGACAAAGTTGGATCAATAGTTTAGTGATTAAAGACAAAGTTGGATCAGTAGTGTAGTGATAAAATAGAAAGTTGGATCAGTGGTTTAGTGATTAAATAGAAAGTTGGATCAGTGGTGTAGTGATTAAATAGAAAGTTGGATCAGTGGTTTAGTGATTAAAGACAAAGTTGGATCAGTAGTGTAGTGATTAAATAG
>NW_013846255.1:0-420 GCF_000517525.1 Limulus polyphemus
ACCAGCTGAGAATTGTAGTTTATAGACAACACTTGTACCATGACCAGCTGAGAATTGTAGTTTATAGACAACACTTGTACCATGACCCGCTGAGCATTGTAGTTTATAGACAACACTTGTACTATGACCAGCTGAGAATTGTAGTTTCTAGACAACTCTTGTACCATGACTAGCTGAGAATTGTAGTTTCTAGACAACACTTGTTCCATGACCAGCTGAGAATTTTAGTTTCTTGACAACACTGGTACTATGACCAGCTGAGAATTGTAGTTTTTAGACAACACTTGTACCATGACTAGCTGAGAATTGTAGTTTATAGACAACACTTGTACTATGACCAGCTGAGAATTGTAGTTTCTAGACAACTCTTGTACCATGACCAGCTGAGAATTGTAGTTTCTAGACAACACTAGTACCATG
>NW_013846256.1:0-379 GCF_000517525.1 Limulus polyphemus
TCCTTAGTAAAATCACCCATTTAGAGAAACACCATCTGTCCTAACATTACTATCCTTAGTAAGACCACCCACTTAGGAACACTAATCACCTAATGCAATATGCCTAGTATCAGCATTGTTCTATAGTAACATTATTCACCTATGGAAACACTATCTGCCTTTGTAAAACATGTGTAATAATATATAAATGAAAACTATAAAGTAACTGTCAACATGTGTAAAATGAAATATTTTATCAAGAACTCATTTACTATTACACACAATGAAAATCATAGTTATATGGGTAGAGGAATAACATAAGAATATATTTAATCCATAAAGCCAAACTAGTGAAACTTGTGTATAAAGTGAAACAGTAAGATTGTATCTTTAAATTATT
>NW_013846257.1:0-1538 GCF_000517525.1 Limulus polyphemus
TTACTGTTGTTTAATGTTGGTCTTTGACACTGGTATGTTACTACCTGTTTAAATGTCGTTAATATCTACTGGTGTTTAATGTTGGTCTTTGACACTGGTATGTTACTACCTCTTTAAATGTCATTAATATCTACTGATGTTTAATGTTTTTCTTTGACACTGGTATGTTACTACCTGTTTAAATGTCGTTAATATCTACTGTTGTTTAATGTTGATCTTTGACATTGGTATGTTACTACCTGTTTGAATGTCGTTAATATCTATTGTTGTTTTTACTGTTGTTTAATGTTGGTCTTTGACACTGGTATGTTACTACCTGTTTAAATGTCGTTAATATCTACTGTTGTTTAATGTTGGCCATTGACACTGGAATGTTACTACTTGTTTAAATGCCGTTAATTTCTACTGTTGTTTAATGTTGGTCTTTGACATTGGTATGTTACTACTTGTTTAAATGTCGTTAATATCTACTGTTTTTTAATGTTGGGTAGTAACATACCAGTGTCAAAGACCATACCAGTGTCAAAGACCAACATTAAACAACAGTAGATATTAACGACATTTTAACAGGTAGTAACATACCAGTGTCAAAGACCACCATTAAACAACAGTAGATATTAACAGCATTTAAACAAGTAGATATTAACGACATTTAAACAGGTAGTTAAATGTCAAAGATCAACATTAAACAACACATTAAACAACAATAGATATTAACGACATTCAAACAGGTAGTAACATACCTTGGCCTTTGACACTGGTATGTTACTACCTGTTTAAATGTCGTTAATATATACTGTTGTTAAATGTTGGTCTTTGACAAGTAGTAACATACCAATGTAGATATTAACAGCATTTAAACAGGTAGTAACATACCAGTGTCAAAGAAAAACATTAAACAACAGTAGATATTAACGACATTTAAACCCAATGTCAAAGATCAACATTAAACAACAAATGTTACTACCTGTTTGAATGTCGTTAATATCTACGGTTGTTTAATGTTTTTCTTTGACACTGGTATGTTACTACTTGTTTAAATGTCGTCAATATCTACTGTTGTTTAATGTTCATCTTTGACATTGGTATGTTACTACTTGTTTGAATGTCGTTAATATCTACTGTTGTTTAATGTTGGTCTTTGACATTGGAATGTTACTAACTGTTTAAATGTCGTTAATATCTACGGTTGTTTAATGTTTTTCTTTGACACTGGTATGTTACCTCTTGTTTAATTGTCGTTAATATATACTGTTGTTTAATGTTGATCTTTGACATTGGTATGTTACTACTTGTTTAAATGTCGTTAATATCTACTGTTGTTTAATGTTAGTCTACCAGTGTCAAAACATTTAAACAGGTAGTAACAGTTAATATCTACTGTTGTTTAATGTTGGTCCAGTGTCAAAGCAGGTAGTAACATAAACATTAAACAACAGTAGATATTAACGACATTTGACTAACATTAAACAACAGTAGATATTAACGGCATTTAAACAGGTAGTAACATACCAGTGTCAAAGACCGTCGTTAATATC
>NW_013846258.1:0-752 GCF_000517525.1 Limulus polyphemus
TCTACGTTCTGTGTCAAGTTAAACAAATCAACGTTCTGTGTCAAGTTAAACAAATCTACGTTCTGTGTTAAGTTAAACAAATCTACGTTCTGTGTTAAATAATGACTAATCTCACCCTTAAATAATAGACTTGTGTTTTTATTTATACCTGAGAGTATTTAAATGTTTGAAGAAATGTAACTATCCTTTATTACTTGTATATGTTCCCGAGTATAGAAAATTCACAATTTAAAAACACATTCTCACGCGTGATGATAGATCAGAAAAAACCAGCTTCTTGATCTTTAAGTTAAGAAATACTATACAAATTACAACGAAACGGATGGGTATCTAATACTACAAAAACACGTGTGTATCTGTCTGTCTGTCTCTCGGTCACGCACTGATGTCATAGTAATTTAAGTAGTTTGGCTTCCTGTCAATTAGTCAACGATTGATCGACAATTAAATATATATTTGGACTAAAATTGCACCATTTTCGTAATTTGAAAACATATCTTTGTTAAATAGTCGAGTTATGCCAGAAAGGACGTAAATATACTTTAGTAGACATTTTATGTAACATATTAAATGTTTATCAAAGTTTTTAAAAAGGTCTAACGTTAGGTCGTACAATAATATTAGAAGTTGATTTATTGATAGTGGTAAGTGAACTGAATTAAAGCAAAAAAAAACGTACACAAGTTATCTAATATATATAATAATCCCTGTAGACTCCCACTGGAGCATAGGGCCCCAACAACACCTCGCCG
>NW_013846259.1:0-379 GCF_000517525.1 Limulus polyphemus
AACTACCTGAATCTTCTAAAGAGGTTCTGTGACATTTCACTTTGATAAACTAACTACTTGAATGTTCTCAACAGGTTCTGTGACATCTGATTTGAATAAACTAACTACCTGAATGTTATCAAGAGGTTATGTGACATCTGACTTGAATAAACTAACTACCTGAATCTTCTAAAGAGGTTCCGTGGCATCTGACTTGAATAAATTACTACCTGGATCTTCTAAAGAGGTTCCGTGAAATCTGAACTGAATAAACTAACTACCTGAATCTTCTAAAGAGGATCCGTGACATCTGACTTGAATAAACTAACTACCTGAATCTTCTAAAGAGGTTCTGTGACATATGACTTGAATAAACTAACTACCTAAATCTTCTAAAGAG
>NW_013846260.1:0-379 GCF_000517525.1 Limulus polyphemus
TATAGTTAAATCTTGTGTCTTCTTATTGACAGTACACATTATCGATGAATATTGTGTCTTCTTTTTGACAGTACACAGTATCGTTAAATCTTGTGTCTTCTTATTGACAGGACACATTATTTTTAAATCTTGTGTTTTCTTACTGACAGTACACATTATCGTCGAATATTGTCTCTTCTTATTGAGAGTACACAGTATCGTTAAATCTTGTGTCTTCTTATTGACAGTACACAGTATCGTTAAATCTTGTGTCTTTTTATTGATAGTACACAGTATTGTTAAATCTTGTGTCTTCTTATTGACAGTACACAGTATCGTTAAATCTTTTGTCTTCTTATTGACAGTACACATTATCGTTACATCTTGTGTCTTCTTTTTG
>NW_013846261.1:0-380 GCF_000517525.1 Limulus polyphemus
TTTGTAACCTGTCATTGGTTGTTCCTGGTGTAGATAACAGGTGAGTTTATAGAAGGTTTGTAACTTGTATTTGGTTGTTCCTGGTGTAGATAACAGGGGAGTTTATAGAAGGTCTGTAACTTGTTATTGGTTGTTCCTGATGTAGATAACAGGTGAGTTTATAGAAGGTCTGTAACTTGTTATTGGTTGTTCCTGATGTAGATAACAGGTGAGTTTATAGAAGGTTTGTAACCTGTCATTGGTTGTTCCTGGTGTAGATAACAGGTGAGTTTATAGAAGGTCTGTAACTTGTATTTGGTTGTTCCTGGTGTATATAACAGGTGAGTTTATAGAAGGTCTGTAACTTGTATTTGGTTGTTCCTGGTGTAGATAACAGATGA
>NW_013846262.1:0-802 GCF_000517525.1 Limulus polyphemus
TTTGTAAATATGGTTCATATTGTTTGTACTGGAGACAGGGGTTTGTAATGTTAGCTCATATTGTACTGGAGACAGGGGTTTGTAATGTTAGGTCATATTGTACTGGAGACAGGGGTTTGTAATGTTGGTTCATATTGTACTGGACACAGGGGTTTGTAATGTTAGTTCATATTGCTTGTACTGGAGACAGGGGATTGTAATGATGGTTCATATTGTACTGGAGACAGGGGTTTGTAATGTTGGTTCATATTGTTTGTACTGGAGACAGAGGTTTGTAATGTTGGTTCATATTGCTTGTACTGGAGACAGGGGTTTGTAATGTTGGTTCATATTGTACTGGAGACAGGGTTTGTAATGTTGGTTCATATTGTACGGGAAACAGGGGTTTGTAATGTTGGTTCATATTGTTTGTACTGGAGACAGGGGTTTGTAAAGATTTGTATTGTTTGTGAAGTGGTACTATGTCCTGTTATAATGATTTTTGTGGAATGCAAGTTTGTCGAGTGTTCAGATTGATGAACAGTTTTCCTCTTGACATGAAAGTTGCTGGGTTTGATCTGGAGTTCACTATGTTGATGTGTGGACTTGTGGACTATGTTGACGTGTGGACTTGTGGACTATGTTGACGTGTGGACTTGTGGACTATGTTGACGTGTAGACTTGTGGACTATGTTAACGTGTAGACTTGTGGACTATGTTGACGTGTGGGCTTGTGGACCATGTTGACGTGTGGACTTGTGGACTATGTTGAAGTGTAGACTTGTGGACTATGTTGACGTGTGGACTTGGGGACTATGTTGAC
>NW_013846263.1:0-511 GCF_000517525.1 Limulus polyphemus
AAGTAACTAAGTAACTTTTTCAGTCGTTGGGTATGTTGTTTTGGATTATTTTGGGAAGTTTAATTCAAAGTTCATTCCATAACGATAAGATTGGTTACTGTTATTATCATGTGCTTCTCACTTTTCACAGTGTTTGCATTCTCTATTCACACACAAGGCGGTGAGCAATGTTAGTTAAGATATTTAAGTTTAACGAACAATATTGTTTCTTCATTATTTCTAGTTCCTTGAAAGCCTCAGCACGTCATAAGTGTTGGGGCTGCATCTCCAGTATCAATCTTATGAGATATTTTATTTGTTTAGCCTAAATCATAAGGTTTGCTGGAGAAGGTATATTTATCTTCTATGAGCAAGTCACGTAATATCTGACATTGATCAGCTGCTGTAGAGGTATTCCACCTGGTCATATGGCTCTTATAAGTGAGGTTGTAAGCTGTTCTTATGTGAGGATTTGACATCAGACTTCCTACATTTTGCCTGAATGGTGACTACACCTGTTGTTCTCTGATAT
>NW_013846264.1:0-378 GCF_000517525.1 Limulus polyphemus
TTTAAACACAAACTTATCTCTATATTAAAATACTTTCATTTGTGAACTTTCATTTAATAATTGTAATACCAGATATCAGTTATTGTTATAATTGTTGCCTAGATACCTACCTTAAAGCAGTTTTCCACAGTTAAACAAATTTTCAATGCTCAGTACACTGTTACCCAATGAAGTTTCCTGTAAGAGGGCTGAAAGCTTGCAAGTAAGAGTATTTTAACACAGAGAAAAGTCATATATAATTATACATATTAATTTACCTAAACAACAGTATAATATACTTGGTGAAACTAGTGCTGTGGAACAGACTATTTGTCCATATAGGAAATAACAGTCATTTGAGAAAAGAAAAAACAAAGGAAAGAATAGCTAGCTATAGAT
>NW_013846265.1:0-378 GCF_000517525.1 Limulus polyphemus
AAACAGGTAGTAACATACATGTGTGAAAGAAAAACATTCAACAACAGTAGATATTAACGATATTTAACAGGTAGTAACATACCAGTGTGAAAGAAAAACATTCAACAACAGTAGATATTAACGATATTTAACAGGTAGTAACATACCAGTGTCAAAAACCAACATTAAACAACAGTAGATATTAACGACATTTAAACAGGTAGTAACATACCAGTGTCAAAAACCAACATTAAACAACAGTAGATATTAACGACATTTAAACAGGTAGTAACATACCAGTGTCAAAGACTAACATTAAACAACAGTAGATATTAACGACATTTAAGCAGGTAGTAACATACCAGTGTCAAAGACCAACATTAAACAACAGTAGATATT
>NW_013846266.1:0-389 GCF_000517525.1 Limulus polyphemus
TTTGATTAACTTTATAGGAATAAGTTAAGATCAGAGGAAGACCTACTACTTGATTAACTTTATAGGAATAAGTTAAGATCAGAGGAAGACCTACTACTTGATTAACTTTATAGGAACAAGTTAAGATCAGAGGAAGACCTACTATTTGATTAACTTTATAGGAATAAGTTAAGATCAGAGGAAGACCTACTACCTGATTAACTTTATAGGAATAAGTTAAGATCAGAGGAAGATCTACTACTTGATTAACTTTATAGGAACAAGTTAAGATCAGAGGAAGACCTACTACTTGATTAACTTTATAGGAACAAGTTAAGATCAGAGGAAGACTTACTACGTGATTAATTTTATAGGAATAAGTTAAGATCAGAGGAAGACCTACTACTTGA
>NW_013846267.1:0-378 GCF_000517525.1 Limulus polyphemus
TCTTCTTATTGACAGTACACAGTATAGTTAAATCTTGTGTCTTCTTATTGACAGTACAAAGTTTTGTTAAATCTTGTGTCTTCTTATTGACAGTACAAAGTTTTGTTAAATCTTGTATCTTCTTATTGACAGTACACAGTATCGTTAAATCTTGTATCTTCTTATTGACAGTACACAGTGTCGTTAAACCTTGTGTCTTCTTATTGAGAGTACACAGTATCGTTAAATCTTGTGTCTTCTTATTGACAGTGCACAGTATAGTTAAATCTTGTGTCTTCTTATTGACAGTACACAGTATCGTTAAATCTTGTGTCTTCTTATTGACAGTACACAGTATCGTTAAATCTTGTGTCTTTTCATAGATAGTACACAGTATTG
>NW_013846268.1:0-378 GCF_000517525.1 Limulus polyphemus
GACAGGACACAGTATTATTAAATCTTGTGTCTTCTAATTGACAGTACACAGTGTTGATAAATCCTGTATCTTCTTATTGACAGGACACAGTATTTTTAAATCTTGTGTCTTTTTATTGACAGTACACAGTATCGTTAAATCTTTTTGCTTGTTACTGATATTACACAGTATCATTAAATCTTATGACTTGTTATGATAGTATATAGTAGCGTTAAATCTTTTGTCTTCTTATTGACAGTACACAGTATTGATAAATCCTGTATCTTCTTATTGACAGGACACAGTATTGTTAAATTATGTGTCTTCTTATTGACAGTACACAGTATTGATTAATCCTGTATCTTCTTATTGACAGGACACAGTAACGTTAAATCTTGT
>NW_013846269.1:0-379 GCF_000517525.1 Limulus polyphemus
AGTAAACAACCGTCGACACACGAATCACCACATTTACAGTAGATATGTGACACACTTTATACAATTACACAAAGACTTACAGTAAACAACCGTCCACACACTAATCACCACCTTTACAGTAGATATGTGACACACTTTATACAATTACACAAAGACTTACAGTAAACAACCGTACACACACTGATCACCACATTTACAGTAGATATGTGACACACTTTATACAATTACACAAAGACTTACAGTAAACAACCGTACACACACTGATCACCACATTTACAGTAGATATGTGACACACTTTATACAATTACACAAAGACTTACAGTAAACAACCGTCCACACACTAATCACCACATTTACAGTAGATATGTGACACACTTTA
>NW_013846270.1:0-376 GCF_000517525.1 Limulus polyphemus
ATTGACCGTCACATTATAACGCCCCCCACGGCTAAAAGTGGCGAGCGTGTTTGGTGTGACGTGGATCGATATGATGGCAATGATCCTTCAAATGAAGAAAAATGGTCACGTGAGACTGAAGGAGAAACGTGTTCGAACTAGTTTCTCTGATGTCAAGACTTGTCATACTTTGTTCCATTTACTGTTATTTGTTTGTTTCCTGTTTGGAATGGGGCTGAAGAGAAATAATTTTGTTGACTACGTCAGTTAAATATTGATTCACAATGACACAGAAGTAGTCTTGAAATTAATAATATTGTTTCTGAACTTTATATACATAATGTTCCTTATTTCACATACAGAGAGATACGTCAGTTAAATATTGTTTCACTAATGA
>NW_013846271.1:0-395 GCF_000517525.1 Limulus polyphemus
CGGAAGACCTGCCAACATAGTGAGACGAAAGAAGTGGGCAAGTGATATGATGACCAAGCCTCTGGACTTTTGGAAAACCGTACTGTTCTCAGACGAATCAAGATTCGCTCAATTTTCGGTCAGTGGAAGGATATGGGTCTGGAGAATGCCTCACCAAGAGTTTGGGCTCAACAGATTGCAGCCAACTGTGAAGCATGGTGGATTCAGTGTGATGGTTTGGGTTGGTGGGAGATCGACCTTAGTGGAGTGCGTTGGCAACATAAATTTTGCGAAATACGTCGAAATATTGGAGGAATGACTCTTGCCACTTTATTCCTCTGGTTTCGTGGACAAGAACACAACGTTGTTCCAGGAAGATGGAGCACCGTGTCACACTGCTAGAAACACCCAAAAGT
>NW_013846272.1:0-295 GCF_000517525.1 Limulus polyphemus
CTAGAGTTACACCTAGGTGTTTATGGAGTAGTTGTACCAAGTAAGGCTAAAGATGAGTATAGTGGTTATAAATTCTGTAACTAGAGTTACACCTAGGTGCTCATGGAGTAGTTGTGCCAAGTAAGGCTAAAGATGAGTATGGTGGTTATAAATTGTGTAACTAGATTTACACCTAGGTGTTCGTGGAGTTGTTGTACCAAATAACGCTAAAGATGAGTATGGTGGTTATAAATTCGGTAACTAGAGTTACATCTAGGTATTCGTGGAGTTGTTGTACCAAATAACGCTAAAGAGA
>NW_013846273.1:0-656 GCF_000517525.1 Limulus polyphemus
CAGTTAAAGGTAGGAGATTTAGAATTGGGACACTCGTTTTACATCTGTAAACAAATTGACTTAGAAACAGAGGGTATTTTATGACAAGATTTCTTACAGGATTATGACACTGAAATATCCATTATCAAAGGTAAACTACGTTTAGACATGGATATCTTAAGTTTTGAAGGGATATTACTTTCATACTCATGTACAAAAGTTGAGACAAACCATACCATCCCACTGACTATGAAGTGAGGCAAAACTTACCCACCATACTTCATTCTATGAGGTTAAATTCCCTACTCCCAATACATTTCCTGTCTTGCGTCGTGTTTTCATATTGAAAATTGAAGTTTACTCGAAGGTTTATCATATTTTCGTCAAAATAATCCCAACCTAATGATAAAACATGTTACTACAGTGGTGGTAACCCGGATTCTTTTGCGTCACTTAGAAAGATGATGCCAATTTCAATATATGTAATGACAACAATTGTATGTCTTTAATAAACGTATACTGCAGATATGTTCATTTGTAGGCCTAATTTCAATTTCATAAACATGTTAACATAAGCTCCGATATGAATGTAGGCCTAACGTACTTATAAAAGAAATTATAGAATTTCACGTTTAATTGATCGAGTAACTGAATAGCATAATAGACGTGACAACTCT
>NW_013846274.1:0-379 GCF_000517525.1 Limulus polyphemus
TTCTATCAATGTTAGGTGTCTGGTAGACTACACTGAAACGTCCTCAATGATAGTAACTCCAGTACAGTTCCTTTAGATATATTATGTTCATCTATCGTATTAGGTGTCTGGTAAACCACACTGAAACGTCCTCACTGATAGTAACTCCCGTACAGTTTCTTTAGATATATTATGTTCTTCTATCATGTTAGGTATCTGGTAGAGCACACTGTAACGTCTTCAATGATAGTAACTCCCGTACAGTTCCTTTAGATATATTATATTCTTCTATCATGTTAGGTGTCTGGTAGATCACACTGAAACGTCCTCAAAGATAGTAACTCCCGTACAGTTCCTTTACATATATTATGTTCTTCTATCGTATTAGGTGTCTGGTAGA
>NW_013846275.1:0-379 GCF_000517525.1 Limulus polyphemus
TCTTGTATAAACGTCTGTCCATATGTCTGAAAATCAGTATGAAAGTATTTTTTCTTATTTCTATAGTGCACATTGGTGTATGGAAGATGAATTATACTAGTTAATAAACAATGTTATAACACCAAATTGTTGTTTTTATTTCATAAATTATAAGGTCGTTTATTTATAGTATTAAGAATGCAATTTTCAAGTATAAAAGAGCTTTTTTTCATCACCTCGGTGAGAGTGTCTCAACACAGTCGTGGTGTTGCTGTTTTCATCGTTTTCACATCTCTGACTAGTATTATGGAGATTTACAATTTCGTTTTATGTGTAAATCAAACAACTGGATATGTTGTTACCAGGGTAGGGATCGAAACCTGAATCATATCGTTATAAG
>NW_013846276.1:0-377 GCF_000517525.1 Limulus polyphemus
TATGGTTACATGACTATATATACTTAGAATACTCGGATTTTATACACTATGTGTATGGTTACACGACTGTACATAGAATACTTGGATTTTATACACTATGTGTATGGTTACACGACTGTATATACTTAGAATATTTAGATTTTATACACTACGTATATGGTTACACGACTGTATATACTTAGAATACTTAGATTTTATACACTATGTGTATGGTTACACGACTGTATATACTTAGAATACTTAGATTTTATACACTACGTATATGGTTACACGACTGTATATATACTTAGAATACTTGGATTTTATACACTACGTATATGGTTACACGACTGTATATACTTAGAATACTTAGATTTATACACTATGTGTATGGTTAC
>NW_013846277.1:0-379 GCF_000517525.1 Limulus polyphemus
GTAGTATTTAATGACGAAATTGACAGTTAATGATTATTGCGCCAATTTTTTTGTAATAAACATAAGCACGTTTTGCACATAGAAAGCGTTATGGCAAGAGACACTCAGATCACCTTGCTGTCAATTCAGTATTTCCAAAAACAGTTTTCTTTAAATAGTGCTAAGTGGTTTCATAAGTGTGAATTGCAAATTATTGTTTAGTGATACAGGTGATTATGCCACCGAATAAACGCCCTTTCTATGGAAAGTCTTCTGCTGCTAAAAAAATGCAAGCACAAAGAGCAGCTGAAACAGAAGAAGAATGCAATCAAAGACTTCTAGCACAAGCTGCAAGACAGGCTACTCAAATACAGGAAGAGACTTTGGAACAACGTAAAGT
>NW_013846278.1:0-379 GCF_000517525.1 Limulus polyphemus
AAGAAGAGAGACAACAACAACAGTGGCAAGAAAACCCGCAACAGTGGCAGCTCGAACAGCAAAATAAACAAGAAGAGAGATTACAACAGCTATTGGAGGAGAAAGAAATAAACAAGAAGAGAGACTACAACAGTGGCAAGAAGTACAAATGGAAAACATTAGTAAATTTAAAAGCGAATTAGATACATTAAAGGATGACTATTGTCTTTTACACAAGGAGGATACATTAACCATTGACTTAATCAGCCCCAAACAATGACAAGCTCCTTCCAGACCCTGCAGCTAAACCCAAATGCAGACATCTTCAGCCCTGTTAGAAGTCACATCCCAGATATGAATGTCAGTAATAGGAGTGATCCAGTGCAAAGGAAGCCACAGG
>NW_013846279.1:0-682 GCF_000517525.1 Limulus polyphemus
ATGTGTTGTAAAATATATATTCGCTAGTACTACATCTGTGTTATAACAGATATACTCACTAGTACTACATCTGTGTTATAACATATATATTCACTACTACTACTTCTGTGTTATAACATACATAACAACTATTACTACATCTGTGTTGAAACATATATATTCACTAGTACTACATCTGTGTTATAACGTATATATCCATTAGTACTACATCTGTGTTATAACATATACATTCACTAGTACTACATCTGTTTTTTAACATATATATATTCACTAGTAATTCACCTCTTTTATAACATATATGTTCACTAGTACTACATCTGTGTTATAATATATATATTGAGTAGTACTACGTGTGTGTTATAACGTATATATTCGCTGGACAAGTACTACATCTGTGTTATAGCATATAAGTTCTGTAGTACTAGTAGATGTAGTACTAGTGAATATATATGTTTTAATACAGATGTAGTACTAGTGAATATATATGTTATAACACAGAGTGTTATAACGTATATATCCATTAGTACTACATCTGTGTTATAACATATATATTCACTAGTACTACATCTGTGTTATAACATTACATCTGTGTTATAACATATATATCCATTAGTACTACATCTGTGTTATAACATATATATTCACTAGTACTACATCTGTGTTATAACATATAAGTTCACTA
>NW_013846280.1:0-379 GCF_000517525.1 Limulus polyphemus
AATCATCTAAATCTTGTGTAGCGACCGAGAAAGTCTTTGAGGCAAGAACGAATGAAGAGAAGAGAAGGAGAGTTGACTTGATTGGTAGGACGAGAGCACGAGAAACGCGCGTGAAGTTGACGTCGGCTGCTTGAAAGACCGCTCGTCGATTCTTGACTGGCTGTCAGAGACCAAGTCTGTGGTAAGGAAGCAAGTTCCTGGATTTAGAGTTAAAAAATTTAAGAGTATTAAACTAAAGTGAAAAGAGTTCAACAGAACTTGACTTTAGATTTAACTATTAGTGTTAGCATTAACTTTACGTGAGATGGCACATTTTCATGGCTGAGATCATAGAATCCAAAAATTACAAGGATAACAAATTTTGCTGTTGGGGGGACGG
>NW_013846281.1:0-417 GCF_000517525.1 Limulus polyphemus
GTTAACTAGTCTACAGATTGTTATAAAAACAAGTTAACTAGTCTACAGATTGTTATAAAAACAAGTTAACTAGTCTACAGATTGTTATAAAAACAAGTTAACTAGTCTACAGATTGTTATAAAAACAAGGTAACTAGTCTACATATTGTTATAAAAACAAGTTAACTAGTCTACAGATTGATATATAAAAACATGTTAACTAGTCTACAGATTGTTATAAAAACAAGGTAACTAGTCTACAGATTGTTATAAAAACAATTTAACTAGTCTACAGATTGTTATAAAAACAAGGTAACTAGTCTACAGATTGTTATAAAAACAAGGTAACTAGTCTACAGATTGTTATAAAAACAATTTAACTAGTTTACAGATTGTTATAAAAACAAGTTAACTAGTCTACAGATTGTTATAAAAACA
>NW_013846282.1:0-461 GCF_000517525.1 Limulus polyphemus
TTAAATATAGGAGCCACGTGTTTTTTATATTATAATACCTAGTTAAATATAGGAGCCACGTGTTTTTTATATTATAATACCTAGTTAGATATAGAACCACGTGTTTTTTATATTATAATACCTAGTTAAATATAGGAGCCACGTGTTTTTACATTATAATACCTAGTTAAATATAGGAACCACGTGTTTTTATATTATAATACATAGTTAAATATAGCAACCACGTGTTTTTATAATATAATACCTAGTTAAATATAGGAACCACGTGTTTTTTATATTATAATACCTAGTTAAATATAGAACCACGTGTTTTTATATTATAATACCTAGTTAAATATAGGAACCATGTGTTTTTTATATTATAATACACAGTTAAATACAGTAACCACGTGTCTTACATTATAATACACAGTTAAATATAGTAACCACGTATAATGTAAGACAAATACACAGTTAAATAT
>NW_013846283.1:0-377 GCF_000517525.1 Limulus polyphemus
GTGTCTTCTTATTGACAGTACACAGTATTGATAAATCATGTATCTTCTTATTGACAGGACACATTATTGTTAAATCTTGTGTCTTTTTATTGACAGTACACAGTATCGTTAAATCTTGTCTTCTTTTTGATAGTACATAGTATCGTTAAATCTCGTGTCTTCTTATTGATATTACACAGTATCGTTAAATCTTATGGATTGTTATTGATAGTACGAACTATTGTTAAATCTTCTGTCTTCTTTTTGACATTACACAGTATTGTTAAATCTTGTGTTTTCTTATTGATAGTACACAGTATAGTTAAATCTCGTGTCTTCTTATTGATATTAAACAGTATCGTTAAATCTTGTGTCTTCTTATTGACAGTACACAGTAT
>NW_013846284.1:0-784 GCF_000517525.1 Limulus polyphemus
TTACGAGAACACCTGTAACATTATAATGTATGCCCACGAATTATATCAATTACTAGAACACATATAACATTCTTATGTGTATCCATGTATCATAGCAATTACTAGAACACATATAATATTCTAATGTGTGTCCATGTATTATATCAACTACTACAACACATATAACAGTCTTATGTGTTTCCATGTATTATATCAACTACTAGAACACATATAACATTCTTATGTGTATCCATGTACTATATCAATTACTAGAAGACATATAACATTCTAATGTGTTTCCATGTATTATATCAATACTAGAGCACATATAACATTATAATGTGTTTCCATGTATTATATTAATTACTACAACACATATAACATTGGAATGTTTGTCCTTTTCTTGTAATTGATATAATACCACACATATTTCATCTTATGTGTATCCATGTATTATATCACTTGCTAAAACACATATACATTATAAGGTATGTCCATAGATAATGTCATATACTACAACATCTATAACATTCTACTGTGTGGTCATATATTATATCAATTACAAGAACACACATATTTCATCTTAAGTGTATCCATGTATTATATCACTTGCTAAAACACATATACATTATAAGGTATGTCCATATATAATGTCAATTACTAGAACACCTATAACATTCTTATGTGTGTTCATGTATTATTTCAATTACTACAATACATATAACATTCTACTGTATTTCCATGTATTATATCAATTACTACAACATATATAGCATTCTACTGTGTGTCCATATAATATATCAAT
>NW_013846285.1:0-379 GCF_000517525.1 Limulus polyphemus
ATATTAGTAATAGAATTACGTACAGCGTGTAATGTTGGTGTGATTTATATATTAGTATTAGAATTACGTACAGAGTGTAATGTAGGTGTGATTTATATATTACTAATAGAATTACGTACAGAATGTAATGTTGGTGTGATTTATACATTAGGTAATAGAATTACGTACAGTGTGTAATGTTGGTGTGATTTATATATTAATAATAGAAATACGTATAGAGTGTAATGTTGGTGTGATTTATATATTAGTAATAGAATTACGTACAGCGTGTAATGTTGGTGTGATTTATATATTAATAATAGAATTACGTACAGAGTGTAATGTTGGTGTGTTTTATATATTACTAATAGAATTACGTATAGAGTGTAATGTTGGTGTG
>NW_013846286.1:0-378 GCF_000517525.1 Limulus polyphemus
CTAGGTAATCCCACAGAAGGTGTTATTGTGGAAGTGATGTTATTAGGTAATCCCACAGAAGGTGTTAATATGGACTTGATGTTACTAGGTAATCCCACAGAAGGTGTTATTGTGGAAGTGATGTTACTAGGTAATCTCACAGAAGGTGTTAATATGAAAGTGATGTTACTAGGTAATCTCACAGAAGGTGTTAATGTGGAAGTGATGTTACTAGGTAATCCCACAGAAGGTGTTACTATGAAAGTAATGCTACTAGGTAATCCCACAGAAGGTGTTACTATGAAAGTAATGCTACTAGGTAATCCCACAGAAGGTGTTATTGTGGAAATGATGTTACTAGGTAATCCTACAAAAGGTGTTAATATGAAAGTAATGTTA
>NW_013846287.1:0-379 GCF_000517525.1 Limulus polyphemus
GCGATGGTGGAAAACTATAGGTACGTTTTTTATTGTGTTCTTTGAATCTGGTTTCCAATTTTTTGCCATATCGTACCTAGTTGGAGTTCAACAGATTCGTGATTTTTCAATCTTTGATATACAATGTTTCAGTTTCAACTGCTTGGTATAAATGTGAACATGTTTAGTTTTATAATTACCTGTAGCTTGTCCTTTATATTTTAGTAACACGCCTTTCTTGTAAGGTGTACGACCGAACGAAGAGCGTTAGCTCGAAACGTCATCTTTCTCTAAATATAATTATAAAAACTTGGCGATTGTACAACCTATTGTTTAATATTGAACTAGTTTAAAAAGGAAATAATGGACATGTTTAAAGAAAGCGAGAGTTATAAATGTT
>NW_013846288.1:0-211 GCF_000517525.1 Limulus polyphemus
GACAATACACAGTATCGTTAAATCTTGTGTCATTTTATTGATAGTACACAGTATTGTTAAATCGTGCGTTTACTTATTGACAGTACACAGTTTTGTTAAATATTGTGTCTTCTTATTGAAAGTACACAGTATCGTTAAATCTTGTGTCTTCTTATTGACAATTCACAGTATCGTTAAATCTTGTGTCTTCTTATTGACAGTACACAGTATC
>NW_013846289.1:0-379 GCF_000517525.1 Limulus polyphemus
GTATAACACATCTTCCATCAGTTTATACAGGTCTATCCCGATAACGCTAGTATGACACATCTTCCATCAGTTTATACAAGTCTATCCCGATAATGCTAGTATAACACATCTTCCATCAGTTTATACAAGTCTATCCCGATAATGCTAGTATAGCACATCTTCCATCAGTTTATACAGGTCTATCCTGATAACGCTAGTATAGCACATCTTCCATCAGTTTATACAGGTCTATCCCGATAACGCTAGTATAGCACATCTTCCATCAGTTTATACAGGTCTATCCTGATAACGCTAGTATAGCACATCTTCCATCAGTTTATACAAGTCTATCCTGATAACACTAGTTCAGCACATCTTCCATCAATTTATACAGGTCTAT
>NW_013846290.1:0-422 GCF_000517525.1 Limulus polyphemus
TAAATATGCAACTATGCAACGAACGTTCTTGAAAAAATTTCGAGAAGATCCGTCCAAATGGAACGAAGTACTGGTACAAAACTCAAAACGTTCCATAACTGCTTTAAAACAAACAGTAGGAAGGTAAAACTCTGCATATTACTACGCAACGTTAAAGTGTACCTACATACCAAATTTGGGGAAGAATCATCAATTTAGGACCCTCTGGTAACAAGAAATCGAAAACAATCAGTAACCAAAAGCTTCACTGCAGTACACATACGCTTTCAGAAAAGCCAATAAAAGAGTAACATAAAACGACCACAAAAGTCGACAAAAATTATAATAGAAGGCTAGAATTTTGCATGTAAATACGCAAGTATGCAACGAACGTTACTGAAAAATTTCGAGAAGATCCGTCCAAATGGAACGAAGTACTGGTA
>NW_013846291.1:0-435 GCF_000517525.1 Limulus polyphemus
ATAATTAACAGAACATTATTAGTATAATTAACAGAACATTACTAGTATAAATAACAGAACATTACTACCATAATTAACAGAACATTACTAGTATAAGTAACAGAACATTACTAGTATAATTAACAGAACATTACTAGTATAATTAACAGAACATTACTAGTATAGGTAACAGATCATTACTAGTATAATTAACAGAACATTACTAGTATACGTAATAGAACATTACTAGTATAATTAACAGAACATTACTACTATATGTAACAGAACATTACTAGTATAATTAACAGAACAATACTAGTATAGGTAATAGATCATTACTAGTATAATTAACAGAACATTACTAGTATAGGTAACAGATCATTACTAGTATAATTAACAGAACATTACTAGTATAGGTAACAGAACATTACTAGTATAATTAACAGAACATTACTA
>NW_013846292.1:0-379 GCF_000517525.1 Limulus polyphemus
CACCCGGTTAGTTCAACCTCTCTTTTGCAGCAATGTCTGCAGTCATTTTTGCAGTGTCTTCGGCTCAGTTCATCGGCATTTCCATGAGGTTTTCCTTCTCTGTATCCAATATCATAATTATACTTGTCTATCTTTCCAATCCAATGTACCAGTTGTCCCTCTGAGTTCTTTAATGATCTTAACCAGCATAATGCAGCATGGTCTGTCCTGATGGTAAACCCAGCTCCATAGAGGT
Organism: Limulus polyphemus; assembly: GCF_000517525.1. Classification (NCBI taxonomy): domain Eukaryota; kingdom Metazoa; phylum Arthropoda; class Merostomata; order Xiphosura; family Limulidae; genus Limulus; species Limulus polyphemus. The sequence goes on from NW_013846292.1 coordinate 236, forward strand.
AAGGATGGAAATATGTCAGACTCTACTCTAGCAAGGAGTTCCCTCCGTGTTACACAGTAGTTCCTCTCTGGTCGACTCGGGACCACACTGAAGTAGGCCACCACATGTTCATTTTCACCCACTTTGTGAGACAACACTCCTCCA
>NW_013846293.1:0-380 GCF_000517525.1 Limulus polyphemus
ACACAGTATTGTTAAATCTTGTGTCTTCTTTTTGACAGAACACAGTATTGATAAATCATGTATCTTCGTATTGACAGGACATAGTATTGTTAAATCTTATGTCTTCTTATTGACAGTACACAGTATTGATAAATCCTGTATATTCTTATTGACAGGACACATTATTGTTAAATCTTGTGTCTTCTTATTGACAGTACACAGTATTGATAAATCCTTTATCTTCTTATTGACAGGATACAATTTTGTTATATTTTGAGTCTTCTTATTTAAAGTACACAGTATTGATAAATACTGTAGCTTCTTATTGACAGTACAAAGTATGATAAATCCTGTATCTTCTTATTGACAGAACACAGTATTGTTAAATCTTGTGTCTTCTT
>NW_013846294.1:0-377 GCF_000517525.1 Limulus polyphemus
GTCATCCATGAATAAAGGTCTTAACGCTAACGTGTGTGTCAAAATGAGGCACAACTACAGGTGTAAGCACGTCCCTGGTGTACTTTTCGCCAGTAAGGTTGTCATTGATTGTTACCAAATCCAGCTTGCAATCATGCGAGACACAGCCCCATACCATAACTGAGCCCCCACCAAAAGGCACTGTTGGAAAAATGTTTCTTGGAGTGTAAGCTGCGTTACGATGTCTACAAACACGGGTTCGACCATTAGTTACGTGGAGTAAAAATCTACTCTCGTCTGACCAGTGTATTCGTCGTCAGGTTTGAAGTTTTCCAGTTCTGCCTTGCTCTGCACCAGGCCAACCTCTCTCTGCGATGGCGATCGTCAAGTGTCGGGCG
>NW_013846295.1:0-379 GCF_000517525.1 Limulus polyphemus
TAAACTCTGTAGAAAAAAGAAAATGTTTGCCTATGAAGATCGAGACCAGCCGATTGAAGATTTTAAAATTTCCTGCTTCAAACACATTATGAATGCTGCAGTAACCTCTTTAGATCGATGGTTCAAACAATTTCAATAACATAATGAGAGGTTTGGATTTATTTACAACTTCGGAAATTTATCGAAGTCAGAATTGCGAAAGCATGCAAAAGATCTAGAAATAGTACTGTTGCGTCATCGAGGTCACGTGACTGGTGTTGCGCCCTCTAGTTTCTAGAACTATCTTGTTCTTTCAGGAATGCTCTAGTATTTGCTAGATAGGGTAGGCTGGTATATAAAAGAGGGGAATGTAATGTGTGTGTAGACAGTGAGTAATTGA
>NW_013846296.1:0-378 GCF_000517525.1 Limulus polyphemus
GCTTGCAGTTTTAACTTTTAAAAGCCGCCCATTGAAATATAGTGAGACCGAATTGACGTACAGAAGTACAAGTAAGTGTATGTTCAACAAAAAGAAAATACGAGATTGATGTAACATATTAACTGGTGTGAAAGATTGGCAGTATATACAACAGGCAAGGCCTAGATCTAGATCTAGTAAACATTATAGGCCTAATGTAGTGGTTTGTAATTGTATTGCTGATTATAAATCATCTCTTACACCAACTAATGTACTAGGCTTTAGGTCTAATTGCAATTATAACTTTATTTCTAGACCCTAGGTCCATCATCATACAAATTGTAGCCTATATTATAGCCATACTTAGACCTATGTTAACTATTAAACTAGGCATTGTAC
>NW_013846297.1:0-379 GCF_000517525.1 Limulus polyphemus
TACAGATTATTATAATGACCCCCAAGACTTCTAAATTTGAGACTATAAGTTAATTGCTTAAATCTAACACAAAATATTGGTCATGTTAATTATTTTATTATGTATGTTAATGATGACAAGATTATACTGTAATGAACTATTATTGTTATTGTGATGGGTTTTGGTTGAAAACTACCAGACTAGTGTTATCTTCCCCCTTGTCTAACTCTGACGTCACAGGTACATGTCTTCCAATACCCAATTAGATATTGTGAAAATACAGGATTTTTTTCCACATTAATTAGATATTATATATTGAGACCTAGTGCATACATTATTTCTCTTTACAGAAAAAATATAACTTTTGTTGTTTAGTTGTTTAACTTTATCTAGTTTGTTA
>NW_013846298.1:0-378 GCF_000517525.1 Limulus polyphemus
CTTGTGTCTTCTTATTGACAGTACACAGTATCGTTAAATCTTGTGTTTTCTTATTGACAGTACACAGTATCGTAAAATCTTATGTCTTCTTATTGAAAATACACAGTATCGTTAAATCTTTGTTCTTCTTAGTGACAGTACACAGTATAGTTATATCTTGTGTCTTCTTATTGACAGTACACAGTATCGATAAATCTTGTGTCTTCTTATTGACAGTACACAGTATAGTTAAATCTTGTGTCTTCTTACTGAGAGTACATAGTATTTTTAAATCTTGTGTCTTCTTAGTGACAGTACACAGTATCGTTATATCTTTTGTTTTGTTATTGACAGTACACAGTATCTTTAAATCTTGTGTCTTCTTATTGACAGGACACA
>NW_013846299.1:0-379 GCF_000517525.1 Limulus polyphemus
AAAGTTGATCTATGTAAATTAGGTACTATCTGACTAGCAGGGTGCAAGTTGGTCTATGTAAATTAGGTACTATCTGACTAGCAGGGTACAAGTTGATCTATGTAAATGAGATACTACCTGACAAGCAGGGTACAAGTTGGTCTATGTAAATTAGGTACTAACTGACTAGCAGGGTGTAAGTTCATCTGTATAAATTAGGTACCACCTGACTAGCAGGGTGCAAGTTGTTCTATGTAAATTAGGTACTACCTGACTAGCAGGGTACAAGTTGGTCTATGTAAATGAGATACTACCTGACAAGCAGGGTACAAGTTGGTCTATGTAAATTAGGTACTACCTGACTAGCAGGGTACAAGTTGGTCTATGTAAATTAGGTACT
>NW_013846300.1:0-377 GCF_000517525.1 Limulus polyphemus
GTTCTAAGTCCGCAGACATACCGCTGTGCCACTGGGGAGCTTTGGGTATCAGTCCTGATAATTTAGTTACAGACAGGAACGTCTAGAGCCACCACGGGCCCCGGGGCAAACATCCCAGCTGAGGCCCCTTTCTCTCTCTCACTTTTTAACATTTTCAAGAATTTATTAAAAATAAGATCCTAAATTAGGACAGCAACGAGCTCATAAACCAGACAAAATCATAGCAGCAGCCGTTTTTACCTCACAGTAAAAACGTTAATAAAGTAACAAGTATCCATTAAATCTATAAAGTAACAAAAATATATTAATTATTACTCAAATATTATTTCAGTCGTTCTTACCTCACAGTATAAGCATAAAAACGTTAATAAAGTAAC
>NW_013846301.1:0-222 GCF_000517525.1 Limulus polyphemus
TAAATAATTAGGAAAAATACTTCAAAGTTTGCTTATCTCTCAATAGATGGAGAAAAAATAATAAGGAAAAATACTTCAAAGTTCAGTTATTTCTCAATAGATGGAGAGAAAAAATCCTTGGAAGTTCAGTTATATCTCAATAGATGGAGAAATAATACTTGGAAGTTCAGTTATCTGTCAATAGATGGAGCAAAAAGTTAAGAAAATATAGACTGAAGTTCA
>NW_013846302.1:0-1067 GCF_000517525.1 Limulus polyphemus
TTGTATCTAGCCTGGTACAGGCAAGAGTTCTTGAAAGTATCTAATGTGTTGCCGTTACTATCCTGGAACGGGCGATGGGTGGTTGTAAGTCTTTAATGTGTTGTTGTATCTAACCTGGAACTGGCAGTAGTTGTTATAAGTCTGTATTGTGTTGATGTTTCTAGCTTTGATCGGGCAGGGGTTGTTGAAAGTATTGAATGTGTTGTTGTATCTAATCTGGTATAGGCAGGGGTTGGTATAAATCGTTATTGTGTTGTTGTTTCTTGCTTTGAACGGACAGGGGTCGTTGTAAGTCTTTAATGTGTTGTTGTATCTATTCTGATACTGACAGGAGTTGTTGTAAGTATTTTATGTGTTTTTGTATCTAACCTGACATTGTTAGTACCAGGTTAGATACAACAACACATTAAAGACTTTCAACAACCCGTGCCAGTACCAGGTTAGATACAAAAACACATTAAGTACTAACAACAACTCCTGCCAGTACCAGCTTAGATACAACAATACATTACAGACTTACAACAACCCCTGACCGTTCAAAGCTATAAACATCAACACAATACAGACTTATAACAACTCCTGCCAGTACCACGATAGATACAACAACACATTAAAGACTTTCAACAACCCGTGCCAGTACCTGGTTAGATACAAAAACACATAAAATACTTACAACAACTCCTGCCAGTATCAAGTCAGATACAACAACACATTCGAAACTTTCAACAACCCGTGCCAGGAGTTGTTATAAGTCTGTATTGTGTTGATGTTTCTAGCTTTGAACGGGCAGGGGTTGTTGAAAGTATTTAATGTGTTGTTCTATCTAACCTGGTACTGGCAGGAGTTGTTATAAGTATCTAATTGTGTTTTTGTATCTAATTTGGTACTCGCACGGGTTGTTCAAAGTCTTGAATGTGTTGTTGTATCTAACCTGATACTGGCAGGAGTTCTTGTAACTATTTTATTTGTTTTTATATCTAACCTGGTACTGGCTTGGGTTGTTGAAAGAATTTAAAGTGTTGTTGTATTTAACCTCATACTGGCAGGAGTGGTTGTAAGTATTTTAT
>NW_013846303.1:0-379 GCF_000517525.1 Limulus polyphemus
TATAAATTGTGTAACTAGAGTTACACCTAGGTGTTCGTGGAGTTATTGTAACAAATAACGCTACAGATGAGTATAAGGGTTATTAATTCGGTAACTGGAGTTACACCTATGTGTTCATGGAGTAGTCGTACCAAGTTAAGGCTAAAGATGAGTATGGTGGTTATAAATTCGGTAACTATAGTTACACCTAGGTGTTCATGGAGTAGTTGTGCCATGTAAAGCTAAAGATGAGTATGGTGGTTATAAATTCGCTAAGTAGAGTTACACCTAGGTATTCGTGGAGTTGTTGTCCCAAATAACGCTAAACATGAGTATGGGTTACAAATTCAGTAACTAGAGTTACACTTAGGTGTTGATGGAGTAGTTGTGCCAAGTAAAG
>NW_013846304.1:0-875 GCF_000517525.1 Limulus polyphemus
TGTACACCCATTATCGACACACACTATACAGTAATCAAGTACACCCATTATCGACACACACTATACAGTAATCAAGTACACCCATTATCGACACACACTATACAGTAATCACGTCCATCCATTATCGACACACACTATACAGTAATCACGTACATCCATTATCGACACACACTATACAGTAATCAAGTACACCCATTATCGACACACACTATACAGTAATCACGTACATCCATTATCGACACACACTATACAGTAATCATGTACATCCATTATCGACACGCACTATACAGTAATCATGTACACCCATTATCGACACACACTATACAGTAATCACGTACATCCATTATCGACACACACACTATACGGTAATCATGTACACATGATTACTGTATAGCGTGTGTGTCGATAATGGGTGTACTTGATTACTGTATAGTGTGGGTCGATAATGGGTGTACGTGATTACTGTATAGTGCGTGTCGATAATGGATGTGATTACCGTATAGTGTGTGTCGATAATGGATGTACGTGATTACTGTATAGTGTGTGTCGATAATGGATGTACGTGATTACTGTACAGTGTGTGTCGATAATGGGTGTACTTGATTACTGTATAGTGTGTGTCGATAATGGGTGTACTTGATTACTGTATAGTGTGTGTCGATAATGGGTGTACTTGATTACTGTATAGTGTGTGTCGATAATGGATGTACGTGATTACTGTATAGTGTGTGTGTCGATAATGGATGTACGTGATTACTGTATAGTGTGTGTCGATAATGGATGTACATGATTACTGTATAGTGCGTGTCGATAATGGATGGTGATTACTGTATAGTGTGTGTCGATAATGATGTACGGTACACCCATTATCGACA
>NW_013846305.1:0-494 GCF_000517525.1 Limulus polyphemus
ACTTTATGTTACAAGACTACATAGCTCTCCTAACTTGATGTTTCAAGATTACAGAATTTTCCTAACTTGATGTTACAAGATTACAGAATTTTCCTAACTTGATGTTACAAGATTACATAGCTGTCCTAACTTGATGTTACAAGACTACATAGCTCTCCTAACTTGATGTTTCAAGATTACAGAATTTTCCTAACTTGATGTTACAAGATTACAGAGCTGTCCTAACTTGATGTTACAAGATTACCGAATTGTCCTAACTTGATGTTACAAGATTACAGAGCTGTCCTAACTTGATGTTACAAGATTACATAGCTGTCCTAACTTGATGTTACAAGATTATAGAGCTGTCCTAACTTGATGTTACAAGATTACAGAGCTGTCCTAACTTGATGTTACAAGGTTACATAGCTGTCCTAACTTGATGTTACAAGATTACATAGCTGTCCTAATTGATGTTACAAGATTACATAGCTGTCCTAACTTGATGCTACAAG
>NW_013846306.1:0-377 GCF_000517525.1 Limulus polyphemus
GAACAGGAGGAAGACCAGGATTTGAGGCCAATGATTAATTTTCTAAAAGCGAGTGTTGTGCGCCCTACTTGGGAGAAGGTGTCTGGTCTAAGCCCCGTGACAAAGCACTATTGGGCACATTGGGACCAGTTGAAGCTTGAAAATGGTATTCTTGTCCGGAGATGGGAAACTACAGATGGGAAAGTGACGATTTGGCAAACAGTTATACCGAGGAAGTTACGGGAAGTTGTGCTGCGTCGATCCCATGATAATTTAACAGGAGGACATCTCGGAATTAAGAAGACATTGAGTCACATACGACAACGATTTTACTGGATAGGTATGAGGAGAAATGTGGAAAATGGTGCAAGACATGCCATACATGTAGTGCTAAAGGG
>NW_013846307.1:0-382 GCF_000517525.1 Limulus polyphemus
GGAGAGGCTATTTGTGACAAAACAAGAACAACACTACACTAACTGTATTAAGTGATGCAACTATGAGAATTGTACTGTCACATTAGAAGAGGCTATTCGTGACAAAACAACACCACACTGACTGTATTAAGTGATACAAGAGAAACTGTACTTTCACATTAGAAGAGGATATTTGTGATAAAAACACAACAACACTACACTGACTGTATTAAGTGATACAAGAAAAACTGTACACTCATATTAGAAGAGGCTATTTGTGACAAAACATCAACAACTGCACTGACTGTACTAAGTGATAGAACTAAGATAACTGTACTGTCACATTATAAGAGGCTCTTTGTGACAAAACAACAACAACACTACACTGACTGTATTAAGTGAT
>NW_013846308.1:0-848 GCF_000517525.1 Limulus polyphemus
TAGTAACAAAATGGACCAATTTATTATTATTCACCAAATTTGTTATGTAGGTACACTCTATCGTTGCGCAGTTATATGCAGTGTTTCACCTTTCTACTATTCGTTTTAAGGGAGTTATGGAAGGTTTTGCGTTTTGTAACAGTACTTTGTTCCATTTGGACTAATCTTCTCGAATTTTTTTATGAACGTTCGTTGCGTACTTGCGTATTTACATGCAAAACTCTAGGTTCATGTTATCATTCTTGCGACTTTTGTCAGGACCCTCTGGTAACAAGAAATCGAGAAACAATCGTTAAAAAAAAAGCTTCAGTGCAGTACGCATACGATTTCAAGAAGCCATTAAAAGAGTAACATAAAACGACCACAAAAATCGTAAAACTAAAACTAATAATCTAGAATTTTGTAAGTAAAGAATTTTTTATGAACGTTCGTTGCATACTCACGTATTTACATGCAAAACTCTAGCTTCATATTATCATTTTTGAGACTTTTGTGGTCCATTTTGTTACTACTTTATTGGTTTTCTGAAAGAGAATGTGTAGTGCAGTGAAGCTTTTTGATATTGCTCTTTTAAAGATTTCTTGCTATCAGAGGGTTCTAAATTGATGGATCTTAACCTTTTTTGCTATGTATATTCACTAGTTCGTTCCACAGTATCATGCGAAGTTTCACCTTCCTACGATGCGTGTTAAGGGAGTTATTGAAGGTTTTGCTTTTTGTACCAGTACTTAGTCCCATTTAGATGAATGTTTTTGAATTTTTTTATTAAGGTTCGCCGAAATTTGGCGCGGCGTTTTGTACCAGTACTTCGTTCCATTTGGACTAATCTTCTCAAAACCTTCCATAAC
>NW_013846309.1:0-378 GCF_000517525.1 Limulus polyphemus
AAAAATAAAAATAAAATAAAAAATAGTTATAAACAAAAACCTCTCGCCGAGCATTGGCTGTTATATTATTTCCCTGTCAATGTTCCCATCTTCATTGAAAGGAGTAAGATGACAAAAACAAGATCTTGAAGAATCTATCTATATACTACTAAAACTCTGAGATTGTTTGTTTGTTTGCTTATTTTCTCAGTCAAAAAATCATTCACACTACCATTTGTGCTCTTTACGAAACTTCATCGGGCCCGGGTTACTGAGTTAGTGCCATTTTTTGGGTCACTTTTATGAAAATTTCTAGCATGAGTTATTTTACATCACACTACCTTTCACGCTCTTTATGAAACTTCTTTGTTCAAATCTATTTCCCTGTCAATGTTCCCA
>NW_013846310.1:0-379 GCF_000517525.1 Limulus polyphemus
AGTACTTCGTTCCATTTGGACGGATCTTCTCGAAATTTTTTCAAGAACGTTCGTTGCATAGTTGCATATTTACATGCAAAATTTTAGCCTTCTATTATAATTTTTGCGACTTTTGTGGTCGTTTTATGTTACTCTTTTATTGTCTTTTCTGAAAGCGTATGTGTACTGCAGTGAAGCTTTTGGTTAATGATTGTTTTTCGATTTCTTCTTACCAGAGGGTCCTAAATTGATGATTCTTCACCAAATTTAGTATGTAGGTACACTTTAACGTTGCGTAGTAATATGCAGAGTTTTACCTTCCTACTGTTTGTTTTAAAGGAGTTATGGAACGTTTTGCGTTTTGTACCAGTACGTCGTTCCATTTGGACGGATCATCTCC
>NW_013846311.1:0-379 GCF_000517525.1 Limulus polyphemus
AAATCGAGATTCTTCTGATGACAACCTGCAGCATAACTAGACAAGTACCTTTAACACTGATAATCACTCTTAAAGATTTGTATTGAATTGTGATGTATATTATGTAACAACATTTTAATTTGTATTTTATAGTATGTTAACAGTTAGAAAGTTCCAGGTGAATGAGGAATCTCCACTTCAATGGTGGTCAAGCCAATGTTCCCCAAGAGGTTTTGCAATTTACCACAATGGCAAGCCAGGATTTATCTACCAGTGACCATACCTACACCATTACAGGACAACTCACCTCGTAGAAAATACTGATACTGAAGCAGCATTTTCAAAAGTGGCACCCTGTCCTCCCAAGTGCAAAAGAAAATTCATCATTTATGGATGGAGC
>NW_013846312.1:0-378 GCF_000517525.1 Limulus polyphemus
AGTAGGTGTCTAGCAGATTTTGACTGGAAGAACTGACTGGAAACAACGTCTCTTGTGATAATTGTTTGTTGGGGTGTTGACCAGAATAATTAGAATGGCAGTAGTTGTCTAGCAGATCTTGACTGGAAGAACTGACTGGAAACAACGTCTCTTGTGATAATTGTTTGTTGGAGTATTGACCAGAATAATTAGACTGGCAGTACTTGTCTAGCAGATCTTGACTGGAAGAACTGACTGGACACGACGTTTCTTGTGATAATTGTTTGTTGGAGTATTGACCAGAATAATTAGACTGGCAGTAGTTGTCTAGCAGATCTTGACTGGAAGAACTGACTGGAAACAACGTCTCTTGTGATAATTGTTTGTTGGGGTGTTGAC
>NW_013846313.1:0-491 GCF_000517525.1 Limulus polyphemus
TACAGATGTTGTAGGTGGTTTTATACCAAACAATGTTTATAGTCACTAAATATCTTGATACAGATGTTGTAGGTGGTTTGATACCAAACAATGTTTATAGTCACTAAATATCTTGATACAGATGTTGTAGATGGTTTGATACCAAACAATGTTTATAGTCACTAAATATCTTTATACAGATGTTGTAGGTAGTTTGATACTAAACAATGTTTATAGTCACTAAATATTTTGATACAGATGTTGTAGGTGGTTTGATACCAAACAACATTTATAGTCACTAAATATCTTTATACAGATGTTGTAGGTAGTTTGATACACAACGATGTTTATAGATCAATAATATCTTTATAAAGATGATGTAGGTACTTTGATACAAAACAATGTTTATAGTCACTAAATATCTTTATACAGATGTTGTAGGTAGTTCAATACCAAACAATGTTTATAGTCACTAAATATCTTTATACAGATGTTGTAGGTGGTTTGATACC
>NW_013846314.1:0-379 GCF_000517525.1 Limulus polyphemus
AAATAGAATTTAGCATCAACATTATTCATGACTGTTCTCCCTCATTTCAAAAGTGAATGTTGAGCTTTGCCTGCGTGCCAGCTTTTCAACCGGGAGACAGACGAAAGCTCGGGCAGACACCACGATTTGCAATACATCTAAGATACGTAATCACTTTCACAGTTACTTCTATAAGTAATCTAAGGCTTATAGAATTGGTTGTAACCACTTTAATGCCACAATACGCACTAATTTAATGCCACAATATGCACCAGTTTAATGTCACAATACGCACTAATTTAATGTCACAATACGCACTAATTTAATGGCACAATACGCACTAATGTAATGCCACAATACACACCAATTTAATGTCACAATACGCACTAATTTAATGTCC
>NW_013846315.1:0-380 GCF_000517525.1 Limulus polyphemus
AAAAAGTAAACTGCAGTGTAATGTACTGTTGTTGGGTTTGTTAGTGTCAATTTTGTTCGTGAGTTGAGTTTTATTGTGGGGAATGTTGGAGAGTTTTTCAACTATAGCTGGTGGGAATTAATTTGTGTGAATAAAGGAATGCTTTATGTGGTTAATTTCTTCATTTATGTAGTCTGTTGAACAGAGTCTTGTAGCTGTGTTTATGAGGTTTTTAAGTGTATTGATTTTTTTGTGTGGTGTAATGTGCAGAATTCCAGGGGATGTAGAGACCAGTGTGTGTGTGTTTTTGCGGTGAATTTTGGTTTTAAAATGTGTGTCCGATCTAATAATTTTGAGGTTAGGAAAGTATAACAGTTTGTTTCGTGTTCTATGGTAAATCT
>NW_013846316.1:0-399 GCF_000517525.1 Limulus polyphemus
TTCAGTTATTTCTCAATAGATGGAGAAAAAATACTTGGAAGTTCAGTTATTTCGCAATAGATGGAGAAAAAATACTTGGAAGTTCAGTTATCTCTCAATAGATGGAGAAAAATACTTGGAAGTTCAGTTATCTCTCAATAGATGGAGAAAAAATTAAGAAAAAATACTTGGAAGCTCAGTTATTTCTCAATAGATGGAGAAAAAATACTTGGAAGTTCAATTATTTTGCAATAGATGGAGACTGTACTGAACTATTAATAAAAACCTTTACTTAAAATATAATAGAAGTAAGTACTGTCACTACCTTATATTTGCATAACAAGCACGTCCTGATGCTCGTCTAATAACTATCAATTTAAATCCCTTTGTGTTCATTTCAGAATGAAAGATGCATAATTT
>NW_013846317.1:0-379 GCF_000517525.1 Limulus polyphemus
TATACTGTTGGACCCAATATACGGATTATATGAGTACATTACTCTAGTCTATACTGTTGGACCCAATATACGGATTATATGAGTACTTTACTCTAGTCTATACTGTTGGACCCAGTATACGGATTATATGAGTACACTACCCTAGTCTATACTGTTGGACCCAGTATACGGATTATATGAGTACATTACTCTAGTCTATACTGTTGGACCCAATATACGGATTATATGAGTACTTTACTCTAGTCTATACTGTTGGACCCAGTATACGGATTATATGAGTACATTACTTTAGTCTATACTGTTGGACCCAATATACGGATTATATGAGTACTTTACTCTAGTCTATACTGTTGGACCCAGTATACGGATTATATGAGTA
>NW_013846318.1:0-379 GCF_000517525.1 Limulus polyphemus
GAAGATATTGTTAATTATCTATTGGTTTAATTTAAGTGGCTATTGTTCGGGACGAACAATACTAAAGAAGGGGCAGTGTTACGACAGCAGAAGTCACGTGACACTGGTAACACGTAATGAGTGTCTAGAAGGATCAGGGAACATTACAAATAATCCAGTATTTGCTAGACGCCCTCTATTCCTGTATATATTTGGTTCCACTTCACCATCATCAACTCATTCAGTCACTTTGAGTTCAGATTGATGAAACCTGGTTAGCTCAACCTCTCTTTTGCAGCAATGTCTGCAGTCATTTTTGCAGGATCTTCGGCTCAGTCCATCGGCATTTCCATGAGATTTTCCTTCTCTGTATTCAATGTCATAATTATACTGGTCTATC
>NW_013846319.1:0-426 GCF_000517525.1 Limulus polyphemus
AAAACTGAAGGTTTCTTCACCTTCTTGCTGAGATATATTTTAACATAACACTAAAAGTTTCTTCACCTTCTTGCTGGGATATATTTTAACATAAAACTGAAGGTTTCTTCACCTTCTTGCTGAGATATATTGTTACATAACACTAAAGGTTTCTTCACCTTCTTGCTGACATATATTTTAACATAAAACTAAAGGTTTCTTCACCTTCTTGCTGACATATATTTTAACATAAAACTAAAGGTTTCTTCACCTTCTTGCTGAGATATATTGTTACATAACACTAAAGGTTTCTTCACTATCTTGCTGACATATATTTTAACATAACACTAAAAGTTTCTTCACCTTCTCGGCGGGATATATTTTAACATAACACTAAAGGTTTCTTCACCTTCTTGCTTTAAAATATATCCCCCATAACACTAAAGG
>NW_013846320.1:0-379 GCF_000517525.1 Limulus polyphemus
CAAAAGAAGGAGAAAAATAAAAAAAGAGAAGTGGAAAGCTGAAGAAAAGGACTTGAAGTATCAAAGGGTATGCTGAAAATGGCATCCATTGCAGTATAAAGTGGCCCAATTATAACATTCAGAATTGTGAAGAATGGGATATAGAAGATACCTGATTGCCATGAGACATACCTCTGTTACTAAGGGAATGCTGGACAAAACACATCCACATTATAACCAACAATCTGAGAGGGATGAACAAACAGCTACCAAACAACCAAAGTGCCCAAAGAAGCATATTTATGAAAAACATTGAAGAGTCTGAACTCTAAGATAGATAATTTCATAATACATATCTAGAAAGGAAAACAGAAGCAAAGATCTCCTCCCCATTCCTTAC
>NW_013846321.1:0-545 GCF_000517525.1 Limulus polyphemus
ATACTGTACCCTATCCTTGGTGTAGAATAAATACTCTACATATTGTACATATCCCTGGTGCAGTAAATACTCAACATACTCTACCCTATATCTGGTGCAGTAAATACTCTACATACTGTACCCTATCCCTGGTGTAGAATAAATACTCTACATACTGTACCTTATCTCTGGTGCAGTAAATGCACTACATACTGTACCCTATTCTGGCGTAGTAAATACTCTACATAGTGTACTCTATTCCTGGTTCCGTAATACTCTACATACTGTACCCTATCGCTGGTGCAGTAAATACTCTACATACTGTACCAAATCCGTGATGCAGTAAATACTCTACATAGTGTACCCTATTCCTGGTGTAGTAAATACTCTACATATTGTACCTAACCCTGGTGCAGTAAACACTCTACATATTGTACCCTATCCAGGTGCAATAAATACTCTACATAGTGTACTCTATTCCTGGTTCCGTAATACTCTACATACTGTACGCTATCGCTGGTGCAGTAAATACTCTACATACTGTACCAAATCTCTGGTGCAGTAAA
>NW_013846322.1:0-379 GCF_000517525.1 Limulus polyphemus
CCATTATTAAAGACAGGTGATCAACAAAGCAGTTCTATACATTATCAAAGCCAGGTGGACAACAAAGCAGTTGTATCCATTATTAAAGACAGGTGATCAACAAAGCAGTTGTATCCATTATTAAAGACAGGTGGACAACAAAGCAGTTGTATCCATTATTAAAGACAGGTGGACAACAAAGCAGTTGTATCCATTATTAAAGACAGGTGGACAACAAAGCAGTTGTATACATTATTAAAGACAGGTGATCAACAAAGCAGTTGTATACATTATTAAAGACAGGTGATCAACAAAGCAGTTGTATCCATTATTAAAGACAGGTGATCAACAAAGCAGTTCTATACATTATTAAAGACAGGTGATCAACAAAGCAGTTTTA
>NW_013846323.1:0-389 GCF_000517525.1 Limulus polyphemus
TATCCACCTGATGCATATTCAGTTGCTATTGAAGAAATATCTGCATTCGTATATATGTTTTTATCATGATGATAAGTTGTTTTTCTTGCATCAAGTAAATGATCATATCTATTAGCAGTTTTATATGTCAAATGCTGACCTTTCACCCCATCATGTTTATGTACTTCAGCAAAACCACTTTTGCTATTCTTGTCGAAATGGATTTGTCCCATCCTATGTAATGGCACGAATGTATTTTTTGTACGTGTTTTTGGTAATTTTTTACTATATGTTGCATCATTATTTAGTTCTCTGTCGTTAGCACCTACCACGACTTTAATTTTTATTGAAAATACATCTCCACTTTGTTTCTTTATTTCAGCAAGATCACCTGTCGTTTCTCTGGCAGC
>NW_013846324.1:0-378 GCF_000517525.1 Limulus polyphemus
TATTCATTATTGGCCTACATTAAAGAACTTGAGTGAGGTAAGAGTATTTCTTGAACTATGTTGTTACTGTCGATGTTGTCTAAAATCATTCTGTAACATAGCTCATGATCTACATAAGTTATTTCAAAAAACAAATAAGTTTTACGAGACATAAGTCATTTCCTTTATTAGCTGTATAGATATGTTCTCGCTCTGGGGATACGCTCTCTGTCAAAGTTAATTTTGAAAGCAAATACATTTGTTTATACATGTCAACGTCGATAGTCTAAACTACCATATAATATATATAATTATTTGAATCTGGAGAAACGTTTTTAGTCCCTTAATAGGAAAGGAAATACAAATGGATATCATAACAGACTTGAAACATAATAGTAG
>NW_013846325.1:0-499 GCF_000517525.1 Limulus polyphemus
AAAACCTCCAAGTATCTAGATTATCAAACAACCTTAAAACCTCTAGGTATCCAGTCTATCAAACAGACCTTAAAACCTCTAGGTATCCAGTCTATCAAACAGACCTTAAAACCTTCAGGTATCTAGTCTATCAAACAGACCTTAAAACCTTCAGGTATCCAGTCCATCAAACAGACCTTAAAACCTCCAGGTATCCAGTCTATCAAACATACCTTAAAACCTCCAGGTATCCAGTCTATCAAACAGACCTTAAAACCTCCAGGTATCCAGTTTATGAAACAGACCTTAAAACCTCCAGGTATCTAGATTATCAAACAGACCTTAAAACCTCCAGGTATCTAGATTATCAAACATACCTTAAAACCTCCAGGTATCCAGTCTATCAAACAGACCTTAAAACCTCCAGGTATCTAGTTTATCAAACAGACCTTAAAACACTTCAGGTATCTAGATTATCAAACATACCTTAAAACCTCCAGGTATCCAGTCTATCAAACAG
>NW_013846326.1:0-379 GCF_000517525.1 Limulus polyphemus
TGGTTGTGCATACTGAGAGTTGACATGGTTGCGTATACTGAGAGTTGACATAGCAGTTTATACTGAGAGCTGACATGGTTGTGTATACTGAGAGTTGACATGGTTGTGTATACTGAGAGTTGACATGGTTGTGTATGCTGAGAGTTGACATGGTTGTGTATACTGAGAGTTGACATGGCTATGTATATTGAGAGTTGACATGGTTGTATATGCTGAGAGTTGACATGGCTATGTATATTGAGAGTTGACATGGTTGTATATGCTGAGAGTTGACATGGTTGTGTATACTGAGAGTTGACATAGCAGTGTATACTGAGAGCTGACATGGTTGTGTATACTGAGAGTTGACATGGCTGTGTATACTGAGAGTTGACATGGC
>NW_013846327.1:0-379 GCF_000517525.1 Limulus polyphemus
CTAAAGATGAGTATGGTGGTTATAAATTGTGTAACTAGAGTTACACCTAGGTGTTCATTTAGTAGTTGTGCCAAGTAAGGCTAAAGATGAGTATGGTGGTTATAAATTCCATAACTAGAGTTACACCTAGGTATTCGTGGAGTTGTTTTACCAAATAACGCTACAGATGAGTGTGGTGGTTAAAAATTCGGTAACTAGAGTTACACCTAGGTGTTCATGGAGTTGTTGAACCAAATAACGCAAAAGATGAGTATGGGGTTATAAATTCGGTAACTAGAGTTACACCTAGGTGTTCGTGGTTTTGTTGTACCAAATAAGGCTAAAGACGAGTATGTTGGCTATAAATTCAGTAACTAGAGTTACACCTAGGTGTTCATTG
>NW_013846328.1:0-767 GCF_000517525.1 Limulus polyphemus
ATAATAACATCTAGCTAGTATCAACCTAACGTACATAATAACATCTAGATAGTATCAACCTAATGTACATAATAACATCTAGATAGTATCAACCTAATGTACATAATAACATCTAGCTGGTATCAACCTAACGTACATAATAACATCTAGACAGTATCAACCTAATGTACATAATAACATGTCGCCGATCGCTTGTATTAATGTTATTCATATACAGATATTTATATCTGAAGAAGATGACATGGCTTCTTCTACCACTTAAAGTGTCTTCGCTTCTCTACGTTTAGATATCATCTCTAAATATCGTTATAAAAAGTGAACAAAGTATATAGAGATCCATTGTAAATATCGTTTCTAAACCTGCACTGGACAATTATCAATAAACAATACTGTTATCCTAGCATACAATAAACAGTACTGTTATCTTAGCATACAATAAACAGTACTGTTATCCTAGCATACAATAAACAGTACTGGTACCCTAGCATACAATAAAGAATACTGTTGTCCTAGCATACAATAAACACTACTGTTGTCCTAGCATACAATAAACAATACTGTTATCCTAGTATACAATAAACAGTACTGTTGTCCTAGCATACAATAAACAGTACTGTTGTCCTAGCATACAATAAACACTACTGTTATCCTAGCATACAATAAACACTACTGTTATCCTAGCATACAATAAACAGTACTGTTATCCTAGCATACAATAAACACTACTGTAGTCCTAGCATACAATAAACAGTACTGTTGTCCTAGCA
>NW_013846329.1:0-379 GCF_000517525.1 Limulus polyphemus
CCATACTTATATCTAGCATTACTTGGTACAACTACACCATAAACACCTAGGTGTAACTATAGTTACCGAATTTATAACCATCATACTCATCTTTAGCCTTACTTGGTACAACTACTTCATGAACACCTAGGTATAACTCTAGTTACCGAATTTATAACCACCATACTCGTTTTTAGCGTTATTTGGTACAACAACTCCACGAACACCTAGGTGTAACTCTAGTTACCGAATTTGTAACCCCATACTCATCTTTAGCCTTACTTGGTACATCTACTCCATGAACACCTAGGTGTAACTCTAGTTACAGAATTTATAACCACCATACTCATCTTTGGCCTTACTTGGTACAACTACTCCATGAACACTTAGGTGTAACTTT
>NW_013846330.1:0-379 GCF_000517525.1 Limulus polyphemus
AGTTACATCTAGGTGTTCATGTAGTAGTTGTGCCAAATAAAGCTAAAGATGAGTATGGTGGTTAAATTTCGGTAACTAGAGTTAAACCAAAGTGTTCATGGAGTAGTTTTACCAAGTAAGGCTAAAGATGAGCATGGTGATTATAAATTTTATAACTAGATTTACACCTATGTGTTCATGGAGTAGTTGTACCAAGTAAGGCTAAAGATGAATATGTTGGTTACAAATTCGGTAACTAGAGTTACACCTAGGTGTTCGTGGAGTTGTTGTACCAAGTAAGGCTAAAGATGAGTATGGTGATTATAAATTCGGTAACTAGAGTTATAACTAGGTGTTCGTAGAGTTGTTGTACCAAGTAAGGCTAAAGATGAGTATGGTG
>NW_013846331.1:0-570 GCF_000517525.1 Limulus polyphemus
AACACTCTCACCTACTAATCATGTACAACACTCTTATCTGATAACCATGTACAACACTCTTATCTGTTAACCACGTACAACACTCTCGTCTACTAATCATGTACAACACTCTTATCTATTGATCATGTACAACACTCTCATCTATTAACCATGTACAACACTCTTATATATTGACCATGTACAACACTCTTATCTATTGATCATGTACAACACTCTTATCTATTAACCACGTACAACACTCTTATCTATTGATCATGTACAACACTCTTATCTATTAACCACGTACAACACTCTTATCTATTAACCATGTACAACACTCTTATCTAATGATCATGTACAACATTCTCACCTACTAATCATGTACAACACTCTTATCTTTATCTATTGATCATGTACAACACTCTTATCTATTAACCACGTACAACACTCTTATCTATTGATCATGTACAACACTCTTATCTTGTTGTACATGGTCAATCATGTACAACACTCTTATCTATTGATCATGTACAACACTCTTATCTATTAACCACGTACAACACTCTTATCTATTGATCATGTACAACACTC
>NW_013846332.1:0-378 GCF_000517525.1 Limulus polyphemus
CTTTTTCACACCAATTTATGATTTAAGTATATGTTGAAGAATAGAACTTCATTCTTCACTAAAACTGTTTTTACTATGATTGAAACTTTTTCACACCAACTTATGATTAAAGTGTATGTTGAAGAATAGCACTTCATTCTTCACTAAAACTGTTTTTACTATGGTTGAAACTTTTTCACACCAATATATGATTTAAGTGTAAAATGGCAAGCACACATAGTGTCTGTGAGACAGGAAAGCTGGATGGACAAAAGTGCAACTTTGTCATAGATTCTGCATTTCAGCAAACCCTTGTGAGTATCAAGGTGCTAAATCACAAAGGAGTACCAGAAGCCATATAGAAACTCTGTGGTGTGACAGTACACTATGCAAGGTTGT
>NW_013846333.1:0-375 GCF_000517525.1 Limulus polyphemus
GTGGAACTAACCTAACCAGTAGTGAACAGTATAAAACAATATTTGGACCTAACCTAACCTGTAGTGAACAGTATAAAACATTATGTGGAACTAACCTAACCGGTAATGAACAGTATAAAACAATATGTGGAACTAACCTAACCGGTAATGAACAGTATAAAACAATATGTGGAACTAACCTAACCAGTAGTGAACAGTATCAAACAATATGTGGAACTAACCTAACCGGTAATGAACAGTATAAAACAATATGTGGAACTAACCTAACCGATAATGAACAGTATAAAACAATATGTGGAACTAACCTAACCGGTAATGAACAGTGTAAAACAATATGTGGAACTAACCTAACCAGTAGTGAACAGTATAAAACAA
>NW_013846334.1:0-379 GCF_000517525.1 Limulus polyphemus
CCGATAATTACGCACATTTCCAACTGTAGGAGATCCTTGCTCGTGAATATTGTTTTGTTATGGTGGTAAATCACATGACCAGTCTATTTTGATATCCGTTTTATCGATAGTGTTTTGTTTTTTTTCCGTCTTTTTTAGAAATTTATTTTACGTTATCTTATGTGGCATTCATTTGCAAGGATGTGGCGATTCTATATCAGTCATTGTCAGAGTTGGTAGTCTATTATAATCTTTACTTTTTTCTTGACAGGTGATCTTGCTGAGAAAAAGGAACAGGATGGAAATGTATTTTCAATAAAAATTGAAGTCGTGGTAGGTGTACACGAGAGAGAACTAAATAATGATGCTACAAATAGTAAAAAATTACCCAAAAGACGTA
>NW_013846335.1:0-379 GCF_000517525.1 Limulus polyphemus
AAAACACTGGTTCGTTTCATTTCATATATTACATTTTTAACAGTATAAGAGTCAACAAGTCCATTGTTCCTAGTAAAACATTGGTTCGTTTCATTTCATATGTTACATTTTTAACAGATTAAGAGCCAACAAGTCCATTCTTCCTAGAGAAACATAGTGTTCATGTTATTTCATATATTACATTTTTAACAGTATAAGTTCATTGTTCCTAGTAAAAAACTTTTTCGTGTCATTTAATATATCACATTTTTAACAGTATAAGAGCAAACAAGTTCATTGTTTTTAGTAAAAAACAGGTTCGTGTCATTTCATATATTACATTTTTAAGAGTATAAGAGTCAACAAGTCCATTGTTCCTAGTAAAACATAGGGTTCGTGT
>NW_013846336.1:0-380 GCF_000517525.1 Limulus polyphemus
CTTCTTATTGGCAGTACACAGTATCGTTAAATCTTGTGTTTTCTTATTGACCGGACACAGTATATTTAAATCTTGTGTCTTTTGATAGATAGTACACAGTATTGCTAAATCGTGTGTCTTCTTAATGAGAGTACACAGTATTGTTAAATCTTGTGTCTTCTTATTGGGAGTACACAGTATAGTTAAATCTTGTGTCTTCTTATTGACAGTACTCAGTATCGTTAAATCTTGTGTTTTCTTATTGACAGTGCACAGTATCGTTAAATCTTGTGTCTTCTTATTGACAGTACACAGTATCGTTAAATCTTCTGTCTTTTTATTGACAGTACAGAGTATCGTTAAATCTTGTGTCTTCTTATTGACAGTACACAGTATCTTTG
>NW_013846337.1:0-415 GCF_000517525.1 Limulus polyphemus
TATCAGCTGGGTTCTAAATGCTGGCAATGAGTAGACATACACTTAGTCTCAGCTGGGTTCTAAAACCTGGCTTTGAGTATACATACACTTAGTCTCAGTTGGGTTCTAAATGCTGGCAATGAGTAGACATACACTTAGTATCAGCTGGGTTCTAAATGCTGGCAATGAGTAGACATACACTTAGTCTCAGCTGGGTTCTAAATCCTGGCATTGAGTAGACATACACTTAGTCTCAGCTGGGTTCTAAATGCTGGCATTGAGTAGACATACACTTAGTCTCAGCTGGGTTCTAAATCCTAGCATTGAGCAGACATACATTTAGTCTCAGCTGGGTTCTAAATGCTGGCAATGAGTAGACATACACTTAGTATCAGCTGGGATTGCCAGCATTTAGAAGGAGTAGACATACACTTAG
>NW_013846338.1:0-698 GCF_000517525.1 Limulus polyphemus
TAGTTAATGTCGGGATTTGGAACACTATCTTTAATCACCCCACAAAAAACATACATTACGTATAATAGTTAAACGAACCTCCTAAACGTCACGTTAGTGTAAAGTTTAATATACTCTAATTTAAACTTTGGAAACATCACTCTTTACTTAACTTCTTACCTGAGACAAAGAGTCAAGAAGGACACAACATATGAAGAAACTAGCTGGATTTTCTATGCATTTATCTGTACATCTTTACTGCTTTATTTTGGGGGAAAAACTAGGTAGTCTTGTTGGACGTCGTTGGAGCATGATTATTGGTTCTTGTATTTTTTGGTAAGATTTACACTTATATATATGTATTTGATAATAATAACTAATAAAAACAATTTCAACAAGTATGTAAATAATAATAATATACAATTGAAATACACTTGAAAATAACCAAAGTCACATTAATGTTTATATTAAAATAGAGAATTCATTTGAGATTTAATTGGAAGAAAAGGACACGTTTTTACTGAAGACCGGGGATCGCTACAAGCTGTTGGGGTTTTATGAAGTTAGAATTCAAAAACATGTCGTCATTGTTTATTTAGATAATGTATCTTAGTGTCTGAGTATATAAATATAACCCTGTACGCCCCTGTTTATGTAGTTTAGGTATGTTAGTGACTGTGTATGTGTATGTATTGGAACTAATGAAGTGTAAATGTATG
>NW_013846339.1:0-379 GCF_000517525.1 Limulus polyphemus
CCATATTAAACTCACAGAAATCGATACATATGTACGAAAACACGTAATGCACGCTAAAAGAAATTTAGCTGTGAATAACACTGGAAAGAAGAGATACGAAGAGAAAACGTGCTATATCATACCTAGGTAATGAAAACATGCTAAAACAAAGTAAGCTCGAAAAACATGCAAAGCAGTATATACGTTTAGAAACATGTTATAAATGGTAATTAACATGAAGAAACTGGAAACAATATAAACATTTACAAAATTATTTAGAAATAGAAACTATTCAGAACGATATGCAAAATTCACCATCAACGATACGCTTAGAGAAACACACGTAAACGATAAATAACTCAAAAGAACAAACCACATACGATTGGAAAATTCCAAAGTC
>NW_013846340.1:0-634 GCF_000517525.1 Limulus polyphemus
CCCTGGTAGCTTTCTTTCAGTGGATATTCTATCATAATCACATCCTTATCCCTGATAGCTTTCTTTCATTGGATATCCTATCATAGTCACATCCTTATCCCTGATAACTTTCTTTCAGTGGATATCCTATCATAGTCACACCCTTATTTCTGATAACTTTCTTTCAGTGGATATCCTATCATAGTCACATCCTTATCCCTGATAACTTTCTTTCAGTGGATATTCTATCATAATCACATCCTTATCCCTGGTAGCTTTCTTTCATTGGATATCCTATCATAGTCACATCCTTATCCCTGATAACTTTCTTTCAGTGGATATCCTATCATAGTCACATCCTTATCCCTGATAGCTTTCTTTCAGTGGATATCCTGTCATAGTCACATCCTTATCCCTGGTAACTTTCTTTCAGTGGATGTATAAGTACTAGTTAAAAATTCGAGTTTAATTACATACTTTTAAAACTCCACACCTTCCTGAGTTTACATGTTAGAAACAATTAATCAGTATAAGAATCGCAAGTACCATTGCAAAATTTCATTATAAGAAATCAATTTCAAAATCGTGATAATATATGTTACATAGATTGAAGGGTTTCTAAAATCTTACCCCACCCAACCAATTAGCTGTAAAC
>NW_013846341.1:0-379 GCF_000517525.1 Limulus polyphemus
GACGAAATTGACAATTAATTAATGATTATTGCGTTATGGCGGGAGACACTCAGATCACCTTGCAGTCAAATTCAGTTTTCTTTAAATAGTGGTTTCATAAGTGATTTAGTAACTTTCTGAATTGTAGTTATTGTTTAGTGATACAGGTGATTATGCCACCCAAGAAACACCCTTTCTGGCGCTAAAAGAATGCAAGAACAAAGAGCAGCTGAAACAGAAGAAGAACGCAATCAAAGACTTCAAGCACAAGTTGCAAGACAGGCTGCTCAAATACAGGAAGAACCTTTGGAACAACGTAAAGTTAGATTTAAGAACAAAGAGCAGCTGAAACAGAAGAAGAACGCAATCAAAGACTTCAAGCACAAGTTGCAAGACAGGC
>NW_013846342.1:0-474 GCF_000517525.1 Limulus polyphemus
ACCACAGTAATATAGAGGAATGAGTTTTGTATGGTTGTGGTAAGATAACTACAATAATATAGAGGAATGGGTTTTGTATAGGTGTAGTAAGATGACCACAATAATATAGGGGAATGGGTTTTGTATGGTTGTGGTAAGATGGCCACAATAATATATTGGGATGAGTTTTGTATTGTTGTGGTAAGATGGCTACAATAATATAGAGGAATGGGTTTTGTATGGTTGTGGTAAGATGGCCACAATAATATAGCGGGATGGGTTTTGTATGGTTGTGGTAAGATGGCCACAATAATATAGAGGAATGAGTTTTGTATAAGGGTGGTAAGATGGCCACAATAATATAGCGGGATGGGTTTTGTATGGTTGTGGTAAGATGGCCGGACCACAATAATATAGTGGGATGGGTTTTGTATGGTTGTGGTAAAATGACCACAATAATATAGCGGGATGGGTTTTGTATGGTTGTGGTAAGAC
>NW_013846343.1:0-379 GCF_000517525.1 Limulus polyphemus
ATAATAATAATGGTAGTATTATATTAGTGTAGATGTTTGTCAACTGTATAATAATAATGGTAGTATCAGATTAGTGTAGATGTTTGTCAACTGTATAATAATAATGGTAGTATCAGATTAGTGTAGATGTTTGTCAACTGTATAATAATAATGGTAGTATCAGATTAGTGTAGATGTTTGTCAACTGTATAATAATAATGGTAGTATCAGATTAGTGTAGATGTTTATCACATTTATAATAATAATGGTAGTATCAGATTAGTGTAGATGTTTGTCAACTGTATAATAATAATGGTAGTATCATATTAGTGTAGGTGTTTGTCAACTGTATAATAATGGTAATATTAGATTAGTGTAGCTGTTTGTCAACTGTATAATA
>NW_013846344.1:0-381 GCF_000517525.1 Limulus polyphemus
ATGATATTCTATATACACAGTTGTACAGTAGTTCTTGTTATGATATTCTATATATATATACAGTTGTACAGTGGTTCTTGTCTTGATATTCTACATACACAGTTGTACAGTGGTTCTTGTCTTGATATTCTACATACACAGTTGTACAGTGGTTCTTGTCTTGATATTCTACATACACAGTTGTACAGTGGTTCTTGTCTTGATATTCTATATACACAGTTGTACAGTGGTTCTTGTCTTGATATTCTACATATACAGTTGTACAGTGGTTCTTGTCTTGATATTCTACATATACAGTTGTACAGTGGTTCTTGTCTTGATATTCTACATATACAGTTGTACAGTGGTTCTTGTCTTGATATTCTACATATACAGTTGTAC
>NW_013846345.1:0-377 GCF_000517525.1 Limulus polyphemus
AAATATAACAAGTCTTACCTTCTCCATAACCTTGTTGTATAAATAATTACTTCAGTGTTAAGTTACAAACAAAAAATAACAACACTTTCTTTGGCTATTTTAAATAACAAAAGTTAGACTAAATCAATGATTGTTATATTACAGTCACATTGATAAACATCACAAGTCTACATTATGTACAAAGTTACGTGCTGAAAAAATTAATGTCAAACTAGGAACTTACGTTCACAGAAACAGTTAAACAAAAATAGGATTTAGAAATTCTTTTTGTAAGATATAATCTTATTTTTAGAAATGAAAGCTTTAGAAGATACCTTTTGACTTACACTTTCCACCTGATGAACACTAAAATAATGATCACAAGTAATACAAGAAAC
>NW_013846346.1:0-376 GCF_000517525.1 Limulus polyphemus
CAGCAGTTGTTAGAGGAAAAAGAAAAGAAACAAGAAGAACGAGAAAAGAAACAAGAAGAGAGATTACAACAGTTGTTGGAGGAAAAGAATATAAACAAGAAGAACGAGAAAAGAAACAAGAAGAGAGATTACAGCAGTGGCAATTGGAACAAGAAAGGAAACAGGAAGAAAGTCTCCAACAGTTACAAGAAAGTCAGCAGCAACTACAGGAAAATCAACAACGATGGCAAGAAGTACAAATGGAAAACATCAGTAAATTTAAAAGCGAATTAGATACGTTAAAGAAAGATTTGTTGTGTGTTACACAAGGAGGATACATTGACCATCGACTTAATCAACCCCAGACAATGGCAAGCCCCTTACAGAGCCCACAGTT
>NW_013846347.1:0-375 GCF_000517525.1 Limulus polyphemus
TATGTTGTAAATAGATGTGTTAATAAACACATTGTCTGCAGAATAAAGTCAACAGTGGGTCATAGAACGATACTAGGTATTGGGTCCTTTTTAATCCAGTCGGTCTTAAACAAACACATGTAGATACGTAGTAAATATATGAGTTAATAAACAAATTGGCTGCAGATTAAAATCAACAGTGGGTGATAGAACGATACTAGCTATTAGGTCCTGTTTAATCCAGTCGGACATAAGGAAACATATGTAGATATGTTGTAAATAGATGAGTTAATAAACACATTGTCTGCAGACTAAAGTCAACAGTGGGTCATAGAACGATACTAGCTATTGCGTCCTATTTAATCCAGTCGGTCTTAAACAAACACATGTAGATAT
>NW_013846348.1:0-471 GCF_000517525.1 Limulus polyphemus
AGGAAAAATAAAATCAGCCCATTTGTAACTATCATATTATTATTATCTTTCAAACCTACAACAACAACAGTTTAGTATATTGTACACTGCTGGTATTACTATCACATATATGATATATTCTTGATGTAACATCTGTTACACTGCTGGTGTAGTCTTGTTATTATTGTGTCAAATAACTATAGCTCTATTACTACCAGATATTTGATATATTCTTGATGTGACATCTGTTACACTGCTGATGTAGTCTTGTTATTATAGTGTCATATAACTATAGCTCTATTACTACCAGATATTTGATATATTCTTGATGTGACATCTGTTACACTGCTGATGTAGTCTTGTTATTATAGTGTCATATAACTATAGCTCTATTACTATCCAGATATTTGATTCAAGAATATTGTGACATCTGTTACACTGCTGGTGTAGTCTTTGAGCTATAGTTATTTGACACAATAATAACTATTACTA
>NW_013846349.1:0-378 GCF_000517525.1 Limulus polyphemus
GAAAGCCAAATGACACTCCCAAAAGGGAACAAGGTCTATAACAAATACAAATACAGAAACAAACTGATTGGATAATTAACTTCAGTCAATATCAACTGAACATCCAGTTGTTAATGCACAGGATAGTGTGTTAGTTGAATATCCAGTTGCCACAACTAAGTTCAGATAGATGTCTATTCTAGTCAAAATGATGCAACGAAACAAACACCATAACATGTGCATACTTTAAGCCAACATATTCAAAAATATTTCAAGTGGGCTAATTGTAGTGCAGTGGTGAACAGTAGGAGGCGGAAAATGTATAAAGTAAACCCCGAAACAAAAAGACTTAAATCACTTCAGTACTATTACCCTCAGCCTCATATATAAAGTATTAGA
>NW_013846350.1:0-377 GCF_000517525.1 Limulus polyphemus
ACCTTTTACATTTGCATATGTTTTTCCATTGCACCGAACGAAAAAGATGGTAATCTGATGGTGCCATATCTGGAGAATATGGTGTGTGGAGGAAAACTTCCCAACCCAACTCCATAATCTTATGTTGCGTCAAACGTGCCACATGCGGACGTGCATTGTCTTGGAGAAGAAGAACACTTTTCTGATTGAAGAGTGAGGGCGTTTTTGATGAAGTTCTTGATTTAAACGTTCCAGTTGCTGACTATAGGTCTCTGCATTGACAGTTCCCTGTAGATTGAGGAGTTCGAAATGAATTACTCCTTTGATCTTCCACCAAATGTAAAGCATCACCTTCTGCGGATGTAGTCCAGGTTTTGGGGTCGGAAGTGGTATTTGTC
>NW_013846351.1:0-732 GCF_000517525.1 Limulus polyphemus
AAGCGAAACTCTTGAATTATAATACTCTGTATGAAACCAGAAATCAATTGTTTTATCAGAAGCATGATATTCAGTGTACTTCCTATATCAAGAACGGTTTGAGCTCTGAAAGATCATAACAAACTGACATCGGTGCACAAATATTATAGATAATGAGAAAAGGATTATGCAAAAGTTTCTTGAACTAGGTAACTTGAGTAAACTAATAGGTCTTGACAAAGTAATTTAAATCTCCAAAATAGAAAATGAAATTAATTATAATGTGGTAGACAGTGATTTAGTTACAATATTTTGCACCAAGTTAGGGAAGTCATATACCTGTTAAATAAACAAGTTAAGTAGTACTTTGTGCTATCAACATTTGATTGCTTTTATACCTAAATCCTACAAAAACACATTGGAGTAACTACAAATTTGTTAATTACTGAGAAAGCTTAAATATTTGTTTCGGGAGAAGTTTGGAACTTGGTAGATGATCGTTCGAGTTTAGTTAGAACCGGGCTTTTAATACAGATGATATCAACATTCCTGATCCCATTTGTTAGTTGTTATTGGAAATGGAACACTGCACAACTACTGTAATGATTACGTTGTGGTCAGCTTAAAATGTGTACTTAGCGACAATTAAAACAACGTTCATTTATATGTTTGTTTGTTTTTAAATTTCGCGCAAAGCTACACGAGGGCTATCTGCGCTAGCCGTCTCTAATTTAGCAGTGTAAGACTAGAGGG
>NW_013846352.1:0-379 GCF_000517525.1 Limulus polyphemus
TCTCTCTCTCTCTTTTAACATTTTCAAAAATTTATTAAAAAGAAGATCCTAAATTAGGACAGTAACGAGCTCATAAACCAGACAAAATCATAGCAGCAGCCGTTTTTACCTCACAGTAAAAACGTTAATAAAGTAACAACAAATATCTATTAAATCTATAAAGTAACAAATACATATTAATTATTACTCATATTATTATTTCAGTCGTTCTTAATGTATCAAGCGTTTACGTACAAAGAAAAGCTAAAAACTATGGTTTTATCACTAAATGAAGATATAGCCTAAAGATGCTCTACGGCATAACCAGGTTTAATTCTTCCGGGCCCCTGGGCAGTTGCCCCCTTTGCCCCACTTGGCGGGCCTGTTCAAAGACAAAAAA
>NW_013846353.1:0-378 GCF_000517525.1 Limulus polyphemus
GTTAAATGCTGCTTATTAAGCTTTCCACCCATGTTTTTGTAGCGGCGATAAAAGGTGTTTTGTATAAAAATTCGTCGTTAAATTTTGCGTCTTAAGCTTTCCTCCCATGTTTTTGTAGCGGCGATAAAAGGTGTGTTGTATAAAAATCCGTCGTTAAATTTTGCGTCTTAAGCTTTCCTCCCATGTTTTTGTAGCGGCGATAAAAGGTGTGTTGTATAAAATTCCATCGTTAAATATTGTTTATTTAGCTTTCCTCACGTACAGCTCTATTTCATTGATAAAGTTCTATTAGAAAGATTCAGTAATATTTCTTGGAAGGTGAAATAAGTAGAAAACTGATAAATAATGGATAACGTATAGAAAAGTAAGTAAACTACA
>NW_013846354.1:0-379 GCF_000517525.1 Limulus polyphemus
TAGAGAATATGGAAGGTTTTGCGTTTTGTACCAGTATGTCGTTCCATTTGGACGGATCATCTCCAAATTTTGTATGAACGTTCGTTGCATACTTGCGTATTTACATGCAAAATTCTAGCCTTCTATTATCATTTTTGCGACTTTTGTGGTCGTTTTATGTTACTCTTTTATTGTTTTTTCTGAAAGCGTATGTGTACTGCAGTGAAGCTTTTTTGTAGAGTTAAACCTGTACTATTACTGTTCAAATGAAGTAGATGTAACTGTTAACGTTTTGAGCTCACGAACATAGCTGGTGTTATAACCTGCATAATAAAATTAATCAATGACTAAAAATATATGCATTAGTCAAGCGCTTTATTCGAATCTACCTTTCTCGTGA
>NW_013846355.1:0-377 GCF_000517525.1 Limulus polyphemus
GTGGTCTACAACCGCGGGCGTGGTGACTGATTTGCGGAGGTAGGCTACTCGTGTTTTGATTTTTCTTACAAATTTCTTTAAAATGCGTGTGCCAGGTTAATTTAGAGTTTATTGTTATGCCTAGGAATTTGGCGGATTTAGTGAATGATATTGGGTTATTGTATAGGTTTAATTTAGCTAGCTTGACATGTTTGAGTCTTTTGTTTAACCTGTGGTAGAGTATTATTGCCTGGGTTTTGGTAGGATTAAGTATTATTCTCCACTTGTTGCACCACTGTGTGATTTTGTCAAGGACTGTTTGTACTTTCCTTGCTGCTAGTAGAGGGTCCCAGGAGATGCTCCATAGGGCTATATCGTCGGCATATTGTGAGGCGTGC
>NW_013846356.1:0-728 GCF_000517525.1 Limulus polyphemus
ATATTAAAGTTTTTCTTCATTACCCATTTAAGCCGTCTCCAGCCATTATTAGTCTCAAAGTGGGTTCCTCGTCATCGAATATGCATGATCTGTTTTGTTTATTTTGCACTTTGCCAAATTATAGCTAGAATTATTTTTCTTTATAAAAAAAAAAAAAATGTGGATGCCCAGGAGCTCAGCCTGTGTACGCCCATGTACATAACAATCACAGGAACTCTCAATTTGAGTAACGATCGCCATTTTCATTTGTTTTCGATGAAAGTTGATCTTATATTTAGGCTTAATCGCCTTCAGTTTGTAAAGCTGAATTTGTCTACTACTGTAGCCCTAATTCTAACAACATTTCTGCTGATATAATTTCTTTTTCTTTCAGGTATTTATATACATATAATAGTACTCTCTGTTATATGTCCATGTAACTACTTCGCATTGGTGTGGATGGATATTCACCTAAATTGGTATGGAAGTTCATTAGGTCCATATGAATTTTCAGTTTTGCATTTTGCAGTTTTTATGGACGTTTTTTGCCACTACTTCCCTCCCTGTAGATGGATCTTCACCAAATTTGGTATGGATGTTCATTGGGTCCATGAGGTGACACATGCAAATTTTCAATTTTGCGTTTTTACCACCACTCCGCCTCCTGTAGATGTATCTTCACCAAATTTGGAATGAAGGTTTGTTGGGTCCATGCGGAGATGCATGCAAACTTACGGTTTCACATTTTT
>NW_013846357.1:0-378 GCF_000517525.1 Limulus polyphemus
TAAATTTCATAATTTTAATGCATTTTTTTACTGGGACAGGTTAGAAAGGGTGGGAGCGCTTCCTACGCCATTGTATGTACTTTCTTCTATGAGCAAGATGATGAACAAAATCAATGAACAAGATTTGAGGTAAGAGACAGGGCAGAGTGTGATTATATCGCAGTAACCAGAGAAACTGTGATATACGAGTATATTATATATGCTCTATAGTGTATATCATATACTTTCCACCATTTTTATGATATAGAAATTCTCTTGTAGTTTGTTTCTCTGTGGTTTTGGCATAAAAACACTGTTCCATAAAAACTGATAGAATTCTTCGATTTAGTTTGATCTCTCTCGAATTTTTGTATCAAATGTAGTTTCCTTTTCCTATAT
>NW_013846358.1:0-378 GCF_000517525.1 Limulus polyphemus
ATGTCATAAAAGAAAGAGATCTTGGTGTAATGGTTGATCAGTGTCTTAAACCATCCAAGCAGTGTGCTGTTGCTAGTGGTAAGGGAAATAGGATTTTAGGTTGTATATACATGAATATATTGAATACAAGTCTAAAAAGGTTGTAATTTCACTGTATAGGTCACTGGTTAGGCCATGTTTAAATTATTGTGTTCAGTTTTGGGCTCCTTATCTTAGGAAGGCCACTGAACTATTGGAGAGGGTTCAGAGGAGGGTTACTAGAATGGTGCCTGGGATGGAGGGGTTGTCATATGAGCAGAAATTAAAATCTTTCAGATTGTTTTCTCTTGAAAAAAGAAGAGTTAGGGGAGATCTGATGGAAGTGTTTAAGATTGTAAA
>NW_013846359.1:0-378 GCF_000517525.1 Limulus polyphemus
CCTGGCTCCACTTAGGGCATCAATTCTTGGCAGTGGGTATGAGTCTTTTTCGGTTATGCTATTAAGAGCCCTGAAGTCCACACAGCAACGTTGGGTCCCATCCTTCTTCTGTACTAATACAATGGGAGCTGACCAGGGACTATCTGATTTTTTAACTATCCCTTCCTTAATTAGGCCATCCATGACCTTCTCTATTTCTTGTCGCTTTGCTGGAGCTATTCTCCTTGGAGGGATCTTTATTGGACGGTGATTGCCTGTGTTTATTCTGTGCTCTACCAGGATTGTGCAGCCAAAGTCATGATTTCCTTTCGAAAAGACGTCAGCATAATTTGCCAAAAGTTCTTTTACCTGAAGAGCCTGTGATGATGACAAATGGAC
>NW_013846360.1:0-375 GCF_000517525.1 Limulus polyphemus
AGTTTATGGGTCTTTGTGAATGAGATAAGTCTCAAAACACTAATCACTCATTTTATCAATAAATTCACACACTAAAAAATATGTTATTTGACTTACAAACCAAGAAGTTATCATATGGACCTGAACATATATTTAAAGTAAATTTACACACTTTATTGATTCAAAAATAAGCAACAAAAGTTTGAGTATTCAGTTGATGTGAAAAATCATTAACGCTACTTCAATGCATACATTTTTGTAGGATGTAATTGCCCTGCATTCTTTATTTGTGACCCGGCATGGCCAGGTGGTTAGGACGCTCGACTCGCACTCTGCGGATCGCGGGTTCGAATCCCCGTCACAACCAAACATGCTCGCCCTTTCAGCAGTGAGGGC
>NW_013846361.1:0-377 GCF_000517525.1 Limulus polyphemus
AGGCCGACTTGTTGGTAATATTCTTCCTACACTGGCTCCTCAAATGTCCGCGCTTTCCACAGTTCCAACAACCTTTCTGGATACCAGCCTTTCCTGCTGCGGCACCTCCCCTGTGTTGAAGTTTCCAGCATTGAGCTCTCTTGTGCCCAGGTTTATTACAGTGCCAGCAAAGTCCCTCAAACTTCTCTGAAAGCTGACCTTTTCTGGCCTTGAATGCAGATGACTTTACCCACCTTGGTACCTCTGTGCTGGACTTAACGTAGGATTCAAATTCGAGAGATCTGGCCATTGCATCCTGCATGGTAGAGGGATGTGCTTGCTTCACTTGTATCTTAAGTTGTGGACTGTCCAAGGCATCTACGAACTGATCCCTCAGC
>NW_013846362.1:0-510 GCF_000517525.1 Limulus polyphemus
TCCAGAACTTTTTGAAGCAGCTTCAGATGAATTTACTTGTATAGTGTCACATTTCACTCCAGAACTTTTTGAAGCAGCTTCAGATGAATTTACTTGTATAGTGTCACATTTCACTCCAGAATTTTTTGATGCAGCTTCAGTTAAGTTTACTGGTATAGTGTCACATTTCACTCCAGAACTTTTTGAAGCAGCTTCAGATGAATTTACTTGTATAGTGTCACATTTCACTCCAGAACTTTTTGAAGCAGCTTCAGATAAGTTCACTGGTACAGTGTCACATTTCACTCCAGAATGTTTTGATGCAGCTTCAGATGAGTTCACTGGTATAGTGTCACATTTCACTCCAGAACTTTTGAAGCAGCTTCAGATGAATTTACTGGATATAGTGTCACATTTCACTCCAGAATGTTTTGATGCAGCTTCAGATGAGTTCACTGGTATAGTGTCACATTTCACTCCAGAACTTTTTGAAGCAGCTTCAGATGAGTTTACTGGTATAGTGTCACATTT
>NW_013846363.1:0-378 GCF_000517525.1 Limulus polyphemus
TTCTTCTTGTTTATTTTCTTTTTCCTCCAACAACTGCTGTAATCTCTCTTGCTTATTTTGCTGTTCCAGCCGCCACTGTTGCAGGTTTTCATGCAACTGCAGTTGTTTCTCTTCTTGTTTCTCTTCTTTTTCCTCTAACAACTGCTGTAATCTCTCTTCTCTTTTTTATTTTCTCATTCTTCTTGTTTCTTTTGTTATTCGAGCTTCCATTGTTGCAGGTTTTCTTGCAACTGCTGTTGTCTCTCTTCTTGTTTCTTCTGCTGTTCTTGTATTGCTGCCATCAAATCTGCTAAACTGTAGTTTGATTTGCCGCTTCTCGTTTCCATCTTCTCTTTTTCTTCTTCTTTTCTTTTTTATCCCACTTTCTGACACCAATTT
>NW_013846364.1:0-378 GCF_000517525.1 Limulus polyphemus
ATCTTAGTGTCCGGCATGGCCAGGTGGATAAGGCGCTCGACTCACAATCTGATGGTCGCGGGTTCGAATCCGCATCCTACCAAACATGCTCGCCATTTCAGCAGTGGGGGTGTTATAACGTGACGGTCAATCCCACTATTCGTTGGTAAAAGAGTAGCCCAAGAGTTGGCGATGGGTTGTGATGACTAGCTGACTTCCCTCTAGTCTTACACTGCTAAATTAGGGACGGCTAGCGCAGATAGCCCTCGTGTAGCTTTGCGCGAAATTCCAAAAAACAAAAAAAACAATATTCTCTTAAAATCCCAAATTTCTGCTTCCTGTTTTCCTTCTGATTTAAGGTTATTTGGGAATCATAAGTTGTTTTTTATTTCTTAATTC
>NW_013846365.1:0-378 GCF_000517525.1 Limulus polyphemus
TTTTATACATTTGTTGCAATACAAAATTTAACTACTATTAGCTACTTTTTTTTAGTATATAAGCCTTGCAAAGAAAGCCAGCGAGACAGAGAGAGATATAGAGATAGATAATTAAAGAAGCGAACAGTAGTGATGGTAAGTAAAGTGTGTGAATCACTGTGATTTATAGCGTGTATTATAAAAGTTGTTAAGTTTAAAGTGACGAGAAACGTATTGAATATGGAATTACTGTGTACTAAAAGTTTGTATCGTGAAAGAATAAAATGATTTCATCAAGAAAGGACTTGTATCGCTGAAGTTCCTCGGAAAGAATTTCTACTGGAAATTAACAAACAAGCAGATATGTAACACACCCTTATTTTTCAAAAAAAAAAAAAA
>NW_013846366.1:0-378 GCF_000517525.1 Limulus polyphemus
GTTTTCTCCGGGCACTCCGGTTTCCCCCCACATCCAAAATTATCTCTGGCTTAGGCCAGGGAAAACAACCCTGAAAAGGGCCCGTTCAAAACACAATTTATTTTAAAAAAAAAAAAACTACTATAATTATTATAAAAACTAACACATGGAACTAACGATAGACTTCTTAAACAACCAATGGAAACTCGCTACTTGGTGAAAGTCTTGGTCTTTCTCGTCGACTGGAAAAACGCCTTGAAGCTGTATCGAGCCTCTCCGAACGGCATCCCGACCCTACCTCTCAAGCTAACATCGCCTCAGGACGTCACACAAACTACACTCACGATGGACAACAGTACACGCGCGGGGTTGAAGGGGAACAAAAGTTCCCGAGCACCC
>NW_013846367.1:0-377 GCF_000517525.1 Limulus polyphemus
CCTGTGGTTTGGATTTATGCTACAGAAGTTATCTGTTATAAGACGTGTGGTTTAGGTTTGTTAAGACCCAGCGCCGCGAAAAACTCGACCCTGATATGGCCACTCCTTTTATTTTTAATTACTGATTTAACAACTGACTACCTTTACACTTTCTGTTGTGGTTGATATATAACGTAGGTACAGTGCACGAGGGTAATGGATCACAAATACGACAAACATGACAAATGTGGCATGTTCCTTTCTTTCGTTTTTTGTGTTCATCACATACTCTGCCAGTTACTACTGTTTCCATGATTCCGGGTAAACTGTTTACTAATAATTACTATGTTGTGTCGAAATCAGCTCAAGTAATGTAGCTAAACGGTTTACTAATAATT
>NW_013846368.1:0-376 GCF_000517525.1 Limulus polyphemus
GTAAATACGCAAGTACGGAACAACGTTCCAAAAAAATTCGAGAAGATTCGTCCAAAATGAACGAAGTACTGGTACAAAACGCAAAACCTACTATAACTCCTTTAAAATGCATAGTAGGAAGGTGAAACTTCGCATGATACTGTGGAACGAACTAGTGAATATTCAAATCAAATTTGGTTAAGATCCGTCAATCTAGAACCCTCTGATAGCAAGACATCTATAACAGAGCAATATCAAAAAGCTTCACTGCAGTACACATACTCTTTCAGAAAGCCAATAGACTAGTAACAAAATGGACCAGAAAAGTCGCAGAAATGATAATACAAAACTGGAATTTTGCATGTAAATACGCAAGTACGCAACGAACGTTCATAAC
>NW_013846369.1:0-371 GCF_000517525.1 Limulus polyphemus
CCTTAAAGGTATAAAATAAAACTTTTCTTTTTGTTTTAGCATGTAATATGAGAACAGTAATCAGTGATTAGTTTTGTTCACACAAGGATCTAAAATTTTGAACTTCCTGTGTAGCAGTAGTCAGTGAAGGTTGGCTTGTGATGTCAATCTTGCTAAACAGTTCTTGTTATACTTCTGTTATTGTTGCATGGTTTGCTACTTCTGCTTGCAAATTTGCAACTGTCTTATTTTTGTGGAGTACAGTGTAAAAAACAGCGAAGGAACAAGAAGGAGTTTCTTTAGGTTTCTCAAAGTTCAGAAACTGAGAAGCCTGTGGATGGAAAGTGTGGGAGTCCAGTGAAACAGCTTTATCATGTTTAGTTTATTTTCAA
>NW_013846370.1:0-377 GCF_000517525.1 Limulus polyphemus
TCAATACCAAACATTGTTCATCTAACAAATAGCAAATACCTAACATTGCTTCTCTAACCAGTAGCCAATACCAAACATTGTTTATCTAACCATTAGCCAATACCTAGCATTATTTATCTAACCATTAGCCAATTTCAAACATTATTCATCCAACCATTAGCCAATACCAAACATTGTACATCTAACCCTTAGCTAATACAAAATATTGTTTATCTAACCACTAGCCAATACCAAACATTGTTTATCTAACCATTAGCCAATACCAGACATTGCTTGTCTAATCATTAGCCAATACCAAACATTGTTTATCGAACCATTAGCCAATACCTAATATTATTTATCTAACCATTAGCCAATACCAAACATTGTTCATCTAA
>NW_013846371.1:0-405 GCF_000517525.1 Limulus polyphemus
AACATATTTGATATGTACAAATAACACGTGTCGAACATGTTTGATATGTACAAATAACACGTGTCTAACATGTTTGATATGTACAAATAACACGTGTCTAACATGTTTGATATGTACAAATAACACGTGTCTAACATGTTTGATATATATTCATAACACATGTCTAACATGTTTGATATGTACAAATAACACGTGTCGAACATATTTGATATATATTCATAACACATGTCGAACATGTTTGATATGTACAAATAACACGTGTCGAACATATTTGATATATATTCATAACACATGTCGAACATGTTTGATATATATTCATAACACGTGTCGAACATATTTGATATATATTCATAACACGTGTCGAACATATTTGATATATATTCATAACACATGTCGAACATGTTT
>NW_013846372.1:0-378 GCF_000517525.1 Limulus polyphemus
AATCCACCCATAACTGATATGAAACTCGTTTAATAATATCAAACCGCCCACAATCCACCCTTATATGATATGAAACTCGTTTAATACCATCGAACCGCCCACAATCCACCCATAAGTGATATGAAACTCGTTTAATACCATCGAACCGCCCACAATCCACCCATAAGTGATATGAAACTCGTTTAATACTGTGGAACCGCCCACAATCCACCCATAAGTGATATGAAACTCGTTTAATACTATCAAACCGCCCACAATCCACCCATAAGTGATATGAAACTCGTTTAATACTGTGGAACCGCCCACAATCCACCCATAAGTGATATGAAACTCGTTTAATACCAGTCGAACCGCCCACAATCCACTCATAAGTGATAT
>NW_013846373.1:0-377 GCF_000517525.1 Limulus polyphemus
GTTATATATCCTCTTGTATTCTAAAGTTCCTTCTCGTATAGTTATTGTTATATATCCTCTTGCATTCTAAAGTTCCTTCTCGTATAGTTATTGTTATATATCCTCTTGTATTCTAAAGTTCCTTCTCGTATAGTTATTGTTATATATCCTCTTGTATTCTAAAGGTCCTTCTCGTATAGTTATTGTTATATATCCTATTGTATTCTAAAGTTCCTTCTCGTATAGTTATTGTTATATATCCTCTTGTATTCTAAAGGTCCTTCTCGTATAGTTATTGTTATATATCCTCTTGTATTCTAAAGTTCCTTCTCGTATAGTTATTGTTATATATCCTCTTGTATTCTAAAGTTCATTCTCGTATAGTTATTGTTATATAT
>NW_013846374.1:0-756 GCF_000517525.1 Limulus polyphemus
CCTTGGCAGGTATTTTGGTGTGTGTAAACAACAAATTCTTGGCGGTTGATTCAGTATAAGATATTACAGAATATTACCAGGGCTGTTCAGACGCTTTAACTCTTCTTCATTCCGCTTCTGATGAAGGTAATGGGCTGTACTTGGAACTTAGGATTTTGGCATTCTTTGAGTATTCTTGTGATTATTCTCAATAGCCAAATGACCTTTGTGGGATTTATGGTCCTTCTTGGCAGCGGGCGATCTAAAAATTCAATGCCTAGAATTAGTTTTAGTGGTGGAGGACTAGAGGGCTCCGGGAAAACCCACTTTCACTGGTGAGGCGCCGAATACTCTACCTGGCTAGTACCCGATTGAATTTGAGAAATGTTGTAGCAAGCCGGAAAAGAAGGAGTTATGCACGTTGTCGAGGGTTGGCGTGATTAGAAGATTTGCTTGGTGAACTTGAGACTGAAGAGGGGATGACTTCGGAAAGATCTGTCGTGGGGAGGTTCTTTGTCATCGCTGTTTGGGGGACAGCCGGAAAAAAAATAGAACAACCATGGGGCTCCTCGGTTGTATCGATAGGTGACGGCAGAGGTGTCTATCCTTAGGGAGGTTGACTATTTTAATTTCATCCCAGTATATTTTGTGTCTGGTTGATATGGAGTGGTCTTCTTTTCGTGTCTCCAATCTATGTTTCTTTGCAGGAACATGGAATTTCACTGATAACCTTTTTGTGTTTTTTATTAGTAGGTTCTGTTTGGTTTTCACTAGAAT
>NW_013846375.1:0-378 GCF_000517525.1 Limulus polyphemus
GAAATGTCCTGGACCGTGATAACGCCAAAGCCTGTTGGCATGCACCACTTTTGGCTTACCTAGCTGACCACATTTTACCCGGAAAGTCACGTCTGAGAGACGATCCACTATGTCATATGGGCCTTCCCATGGAGGAGACAACTTAGGAGACTTCCCTTTGGTCTTCCTGGAATTATACAACCATACCTTGTATCCTGGTACAAAGCTGACTTCAGTAGATCTCTTATCATAAGTTAACTTCATCGAATCAGCAGACGTTTTCAAGTTTGTACGCACTTGATGGTGGATATCATCCATCCTTTCCGATAACACTTTCACAAACTCTGACACATTCTCAGTCAACTCTTCATAAGGTGAGCGTCCTGTTAACAGATCCAC
>NW_013846376.1:0-376 GCF_000517525.1 Limulus polyphemus
ATGCATCAGAAAATTTTCAAATTTCACATGCAAAATCTATATAATATCCAGACAGTTATCAAAAGTTTCTTTATATATTATCTGTTATTTTCAGTAATTAATCTGTGTACAGGTTCAGTAAATTTGGCCGATCTTATAACCACCACAAAGAAATTAGGAAATAAACATAAATTATGCCTCTTTCATTCTAGAAGGAACACAAATTATAACATGAAAACAAAAATGTTTAGACTAAATAACTTAAATCTTATAACATTATACATTTATATATATATATATATATATATTTATTATTTACCTTTCAGCCATGCCTGGCTAACAGTACAGTAGTCACAATGACACAACACACGTGCACTCATGTTACCGTATCTGATAA
>NW_013846377.1:0-378 GCF_000517525.1 Limulus polyphemus
ACTAAACTTAAGAAGCTTTTTGTGCATAACATCCTGACTGATTTAAAGCTACCAATCAATCTTGCATAACATCCTGACTGATTTAAAGCTACCAATCAATCTTGCATAACATCCTAGCTGATTTAAAGCTACCAAACAATCCGAATACTCTGAGACTGTTTGTTTGTGGGCTTGTCTGTAAATAAATACAGAAAAAACGGGGTATAATACCGCCATACTTGTAATGAAATGAGAATAAAAACAGAATAAAACAAGTTCCGTTAAAATCGGGCCACAAGTTACCGAGTTTGCCACGTTTTTCGGGTCACTTTTATGAAAATGTCTAGATGGATTTATGTACACAAGATGGCGGTACATATCGGTTTATCTATTCGTTTT
>NW_013846378.1:0-378 GCF_000517525.1 Limulus polyphemus
TAATATTTCTACTGTTACTTACATAAAAAATAAAATCCAGACTTTACATAACAATATTTCTACTGTTGCTTACATACAAGCTAAAATAAAGACTTTATATAGCAATATTTCTACTGTTGCTTACATAAAAGATAAAATAAAGACTTTACATAATAATATTTCTACTATTACTTACATAAAAGATAAAATATAGACTTTACGAAATAATATTTCTACTGTTGCTTACATACAAGCTAAAATAACTATTTTACGTAATAATATTTCTACTGTTGCTTACATACAAGATAAAATAAATACTTTACATAACAATATTTCTACTGTTGCTTACATACAAGATAAAATAACAATTTTACGTAATAAATTTCTACCGTTGCTTAC
>NW_013846379.1:0-379 GCF_000517525.1 Limulus polyphemus
CTGCTAGCACTATACTACATAATACGAGTTATTTGAAACGTCAGATCTGACGGCTAGTTTTGGTTAAATACTTCCTGTCTCTTCCTTTTCTGGCATATCAGTATATTAAGACTGACAGCTTTTGTGTTCATTCTCTTAGCAACTAGAAATTTCACATGACATTCCTAGCAACTATTGTATATATATACCGTATTTTTCGGCGTATAAGACGCACTTTTTTTTACCCCAAAATTTGATGTCAAAATCTGCTTGCGTCCTACACACCGAAGGTATGAATAATATATATGTATATATACGATATACACAGGCCATGTGTAAATATGTTTAAATACGCATGCATAGTTTAGTTCAATTGAATGTGTTGTTTATAACAATAGTA
>NW_013846380.1:0-624 GCF_000517525.1 Limulus polyphemus
AGTAATAGAATTATTCACACTATTGTATCTAGGTGTAATTACGTTATTGCATGGTTTATACAATTATTTACACTATTGTATCTAGGTGTAATTACGTTATTGCATGGTTTATTCAATTATTTACACTATTGTATCTAGGTGTAATTACGTTATTGCATGGTTTATACAATTGTTCACACTATTGTATCTAGGTTTAATTACGTTATTGCATGGTTCATACAATTGTTCACACTATTGTATCTAGGTGTAATTACGTTATTGCATGGTTTATACAATTATTTACACTATTGTATCTAGGTGTAATTACGTTATTGCATGGTTTATACAATTATTCACACTATTGTATCTAGGTGTAATTACGTTATTGCATGGTTTATTCAAATTATTCACACTATTGTATCTAGGTGTAATTACGTTATTGCATGGTTCATACAATTGTTCACACTATTGTATCTAGGTGTAATTACGTTATTGCATGGTTTATACAATTGTTCACACTCGTATTCACTCTGAATATCATATAGAAACACTCGTATTCACTCTAAATATCACATAGATACACCAGTTTTTACTCTGAATATCATATTGAAACACTCGTATTCACTCTGAGTATCATATAGAAAC
>NW_013846381.1:0-380 GCF_000517525.1 Limulus polyphemus
CTATAGTCAGCAACTGGAATGTTTAAATCAAGTCCTTTATAAGAAATGCCATTCACTCGTCAATCGGAAAGGTGTTGTTCTTTTCCATGATGCAACACAAGATTATGGAATTAGGTTGGGAAGTTCTCCCCCCCCCCCACTATGTTCTCCACATATGGCACAATCAGATTACCATCTTTTTCGTTCACTGCCACATCATCCAAATGGAAAAACGTATGCAAATATGGAAGGTGTTAAAGAGAACATCGACATGTTTTTTGCTTGAAAGCCAAGTGATTTCTTTAATCAGAGCATTAACAACCTGATTGTAAGATGGAAAAGCATCATCGATAAGAATGGAGACTATTTCATATAATAAATGTTTTATTTTGATATATAAG
>NW_013846382.1:0-378 GCF_000517525.1 Limulus polyphemus
TTTCTTTGTTCTCCATTTAACCCGTCAATAAACTGTATAAGTGCACCGACCTTATCTCCCATTATGTTATATCTTCTTGTTACTGTAATTTTCTTTGATATCCATTTAACCCGTCAATAAACTGTATAAGTGCACCAACCTTATCTCCCATTATGTTATATCTTCTTGTTACTGTAATTTTCTTTGATATCCATTCAACCCATCAATAAACTGTATAAGTGCACCTACCTTATCTCCCATTATCTTATATCTTCTTGTTACTGTAATTTTCTTTGATATCCATTCAACCCATCAATAAACTGTATAAGTGCACCTACCTTATCTCCCATTATGTTATATCTTCTTGTTACTGTAATTTTCTTTGTTATCCATTCAACC
>NW_013846383.1:0-378 GCF_000517525.1 Limulus polyphemus
TTATTACAGGTGGAATAATGTGTTGTTTCCTAGTTGAAGATTAGTATTATTACAGGTGGAATAATGTGTTGTTTCCTAGTTGTAGATTAGTATTATTACAGGTGGAATAATGTGTTGTTTGCTAGTTGTAGATTAGTATTATTACAGGTGGAATAATGTGTTGTTTCCTAGTTGTAGATTAGTATTATTACAGGTGGAATAATGTGTTGTTTGCTAGTTGTACATTAGTATTATTACAGGTTGAGAAATGCATTGTTTTCTAGTTGCACATTACTATTATTACAGGTGGAGTAATGTGTTGTTTGCAAGTTGTACATTGATATTATTACAGGTGGAGTAATGTGTTGTTCCTAGTTGTTCATTAGTATTCCCCCCCCC
>NW_013846384.1:0-377 GCF_000517525.1 Limulus polyphemus
TTCTGTCCAAGAAGGGAGATTTAAGTAATTGTTGAAAGACTAGAATATGTCTTGTTGTGGCTCTGTTCAAGAAGGGAGATCTAACTAATTGTTGAAAGACTAGAATATCAGTCTTGTTGTGGCTCTGTCCAAGAAGGGAGATCTAAGTAATTTGTTGAAAGACTAGAATATGTCTTGTTGTGGCTCTGTCCAAGAAGGGAGATCTAAGTAATTGTTAAAAGACTAGAATATCAGTCTTGTTGTGGCTCTGTCCAAGAAGGGAGATCTAAGTAATTCTTAAAAGACTAGAATATCAGTCTTGTTGTGGTTCTGTCCAAGAAGGGAGATCTAAGTAATTGTTAAAAGACTAGAATATCAGTCTTGTTGTGGCTCTGTCC
>NW_013846385.1:0-380 GCF_000517525.1 Limulus polyphemus
CACTCTTGCATCATTTTGATCTACATGGCTCACTCTTGCTTCATTTTGAGCTACATGGCTCACTCTTGCTTCATTTTGATCTACATGGATCACTCTTGCATCATTTTGATCTACATGGATCACTCTAGCATCATTTTGATCTTCAAGGATCACTCTTGCTTCATTTTGATCTACATGGATCACTCTTGCTTCATTTTGAGCTACATGGATCACTCTTGCATCATTTAGATCTACATGGATCATTCTAGCATCATTTTGATCTTCAAGGATCACTCTTGCTTCATTTTGATCTACATGGATCACTCTTGCTTCATTTTGATCTACATGGATCACTCTTGCTTCATTTTGATCTACATGGCTCACTCTTGCTTCATTTTGAT
>NW_013846386.1:0-378 GCF_000517525.1 Limulus polyphemus
TGTACAGAACTGAATAGTGGATGTAACGTACTAACTGTACAGAACTGAACAGTAGATGTAACGTACTAACTGTACGGAACTGAACAGTATATGTAACGTACTAACTGTACGGAACTGAACAGTGGATGTAACGTACTAACTGCACGGAACTGAACAGTAGATGTAACGTACTAACTGCACGGAACTGAATAGTAGGTGTAACGTACTAACTGTACAGAACTGAACAGTGAATGTAACGTACTAACTGTACAGAACTGAACAGTGAATGTAACGTACTAACTGTACAGAACTGAACAGTAGATGTAACGTACTAACTGCACAGAAGTGAACAGTATATGTAACGTAACTAAATGCCCCAAATTGAGTAATGTATGTTAC
>NW_013846387.1:0-378 GCF_000517525.1 Limulus polyphemus
TGCTACAAGTAAGATATGGCTTTCAGAAAACTGCTACAAGTAAGATATGGCTTTCAGAAAACTGCTACAAATAAGATATGGCTTTCAGAAAACTGCTACAAGTAAGATATGGCTTTCAGAAAATTGCTACAAGTAAGATATGGCTTTCAGAAAACTGCTACAAGTAAGATATGGCTTTCAGAAAACTGCTACAAGTAAGATATGGCTTTCAGAAAACTGCTACAAGTAAGATATGGTTTTCAGAAAACTGCTACAAGTAAGATATGGCTTTCAGAAAACTGCTACAAATAAGATATGATTTTCAGAAAATTGCTACAAATAAGATATGGTTTTCAGAAAACTCTTACAAGTAAGATATGGTTTTCAGAAAACTGCTAC
>NW_013846388.1:0-377 GCF_000517525.1 Limulus polyphemus
GATTTAAATGACTTTCATAATTAACTTTTTAGTCCTTCTTGCACTAGATTTTCTTGTCATTGATAACGGAATATTTACTCCTTCCTCCGCAAGATTTTGTTAAATTTAATAACGGTCTTTTTAGTTCTTCTTCCACTATATTTTTTCGACTGTTATAACGGTATTTTAGTCCTCCTTCCATTAGATTTTGTTGACATTGATAAGGGTCCTTTTAGTTTGTTTTCCACCCGATTTTGTTGACTTTGAAAACGGGTTTTTAGTTTTCCTTCTACTAGATTTTGTCGACTTTCATAACTCTCTTTTTAGGCCTTCATAGTCTAGATTTTTCGTTTCTGATAACGGTATTTTTAGCCCTTTTTCCTCTTGATTTTCTTGAC
>NW_013846389.1:0-377 GCF_000517525.1 Limulus polyphemus
CAAGGACACATCCAACAATGCCCCAATACAAAAACAAGGACACACCCAACAATGCCCCAATACAAAAACAAGGACACATCCAACAATGCCCTGATACAAAACATTCACACATCCTACGATGCCCCGATACAAAACATTCACACATCCTACGATGCCCTGATACAAAGCAAGGACACATCCGACGATGCCCTGATACAAAACATTAACTCATCCTACAACGCTCCGATACAAAACATTCACTCATCCTACAATGCTCCGATACAAAACATTCACTCATCCTACAATGCTCCGATACAAAACATTCACTCATCCTACAATGCTCCGATACAAAACATTCACACATCCTACAATGCTCCGATACAAATCATTCACACATC
>NW_013846390.1:0-378 GCF_000517525.1 Limulus polyphemus
GTTAAATACATTTAGAGGATGAGTATTGTGGTGTGTTAGACATGTTTAGAGGATGAGTATTGTGGTATGTTAGACACGTTTAGAGGATGAGTATTGTGGTGTGTTAGACACGTTTAGAGGATGAGTATTGTGGTGTGTTAGATATGTTTACGGGATGAGTATTGTTGTGTGTTAGACATGTTTATAGGATGAGTATTGTTGTGTGTTAGACACATTTAGAATATAAGTGTTGGGGTGTTAGCCACATTTATAAAATGAGCATTGTGGTTGGTTAAATACATTTAGAGGATGAGTATTGTGGTGTGTAAGACACGTTTAGAGGAGGAGTATTGTGGTGTGTTGGACAGTTTAGAGGATGAGTATTGTGGTGTGTTAGAC
>NW_013846391.1:0-378 GCF_000517525.1 Limulus polyphemus
TGTTAATTAACTCATGTATTTACAACATATCTACATATGTTTGTTTAAGACCGATTGGATTAAATTGGACCCAATAGCTAGTATCGTTCTATTACCCATTGTTGACTTTGGTCTGCAGCCAATGTGTTTATTAACTCATCTATTTACAACATATCTTCATTGGTTTCCTCAAGTCCGAGTGGATTAAATAGATCCAGTAACAATTATCGTTCTATGACCCACTGTTGACTTTAGTTTGCGAACAGTTTGTTAATTAACTCATAAATTTACAACATATCTACATGTGTTTGTTTAAACCGACTGGATTAAATAGGACCCAATAGCTAGTATCGTTCTATGACCCACTGATGCCTTTAGTCTGTAGCCAGTTTGGTAATT
>NW_013846392.1:0-375 GCF_000517525.1 Limulus polyphemus
CAGTCTTGTTTACCATCATATGTATGTTTATAAGAACAACTATGTGCTACAGTTAAAATAATAGCTTCAGTAGTCTTGTTTATAAGAACAACAATGTGCTACAGTTAAAATGATAGCTTCGGTAGTCTTGTTTACCATCATATGTATGTTTATAAGAACAACTATGTGCTACAGTTAAAATAATAGATTCAATAGTCGGGTTTATTATCATGATGTATATTTAAACCAGCAGCTTGGTGCTACAGTTAAAGTAGTAG
Source organism: Limulus polyphemus (assembly GCF_000517525.1). Classification (NCBI taxonomy): domain Eukaryota; kingdom Metazoa; phylum Arthropoda; class Merostomata; order Xiphosura; family Limulidae; genus Limulus; species Limulus polyphemus. Next base: position 258 of record NW_013846392.1, read on the forward strand.
ATTCAATTGTTTTGTTTACTATGGTGATATATGTTTATTAAGAACAACTGAATACTACATTTAAAATGATAGATTCAGTAGTCTTGTTCCTGTCATGATGTATGTTTATAAGAACAAG
>NW_013846393.1:0-378 GCF_000517525.1 Limulus polyphemus
ATTTTAATAGTAAATTAGTAGGCTTATATATAACGACAGATATAGATGTTAAATATTTTAATAGTAAATTAGTAGGCTTATATATAAGGACAGATATAGATGTTAAATATTTTAATAGTAAATTAGTCGGCTTATATATAACGACAGATATAGATGTTAAATATTTTAATAGTAAATAATATAGTATATAATAGTATATAAGGACAGATATAGATGTTAAATATTTTAATAGTAAATTAGTCGGCTTATATATAACGACAGATATAGATGTTAAATATTTTAATAGTAAATTAGTCGGCTTAGATATAACGACAGATATAGATGTTGAATATTTTAATAGTAAATTAGTCGGCTTATATATAACGACAGATATAGATG
>NW_013846394.1:0-377 GCF_000517525.1 Limulus polyphemus
CTAGGAAAACACAATAATTAGTTATGTATAAAGGGTAAAACAGAACGACTAGGAAAACACAATAATTAGTTATGTATAAAGGGTAAAACAGAACGACTATGAAAACACAATAATTAGTTATGTATAAATGGTAAAACGGAATGACTACGAAAACACAATAATTAGTTATGTGTAAAGGGTAAAACAGAACGACTACGAAAACACAATAATTAGTTATGTATAAATGGTAAAACAGAACGACTATGAAAACACAATAATTAGTTATGTATAAACGGTAAAACAGAACGACTACGAAAACACAAAAATTAGTTATGTATTAATGGTAAAACAGAACGACTACGAAAACACAAAAATTAGTTATGTGTAAAGGGTAAAAC
>NW_013846395.1:0-375 GCF_000517525.1 Limulus polyphemus
GAAGCGAAATCGAAAGTTGTTGGATTATTATCGCTGTAGAAGATGAAACGAAACAGAAAATTGCTGGATTATTATCGATTTAAAAGATGAAGCGAAACAGAAAGTTATTATATTATTATCGCTGTAGAAGATGAAGCGAAACAGAAAGTTGTTGGATTATTATCGCTGTATAAGATAAAACGAAGTAGAAAATTTTTGGATTATTATCACTGTAAAAAATGAAACGAAACAGAAAATTGCTGGATTATTATCGATTCAGAAGATGAAGCGAAACAGAAAGATGTTGGATTATTATCGCTGTAGAAGATGAAACGAAATAGAATGTTATTGGATTATTATCACTGTATTATAAGATGAAACGAAACAGAAAGTTAT
>NW_013846397.1:0-378 GCF_000517525.1 Limulus polyphemus
GTCGAAAGTGTTAATCAGTATTATGTCGATAGCTAGTTATACGTATATCGACCTCAAAAACGATAGTCGAAAGTGTTAATCAGTATTATGTCGACAGCTAGTTATACGTATATCGACCTAAAAAACGATAGTCGAAAGTGTTAATCAGTATTATGTCGACAGCTAGTTATACGTATATCGACCTCAAAAACGATAGTCGAAAGTGTTAATCAGTATTATGTCGACAGCTAGTTATACCTATATCGACCTAAAAAACGATAGTCGAAAGTGTGAATCAGTATTATGTCGACAGCTAGTTATACGTATATCGACCTAAAAAACGATAGTCGAAAGTGTTAATTAGTACTATGTCGATAGCTAGTTATACGTATATCGACC
>NW_013846398.1:0-375 GCF_000517525.1 Limulus polyphemus
GAAGACACAAGATTTAACGATACTGTGTACTGTCAATAAGAAGACACAAGATTTATCTATACTGTGTACTGTCAATGGGAAGACATAAGATTTAACAATACTGTGTACTCTCAATAAGAAGACACAAGATTTAACGATACTGTGTACTGTCAATAAGAAGACACAGGATTTAACGATACTGTGTACTGTCAATAAGAAGACAGAAGATTTAACGATACTGTGTACTGTCAATAAGAAGACACAAGATTTAACAATACTGTGTATACTCAATAAGAAGACACACGATTTAGCAATATTGTGTACTCTCAATAAGAAGACACGAGATTTAACGATACTGTGTACTGTCAATAAGGAGACACAAGATTTAACGATACT
>NW_013846399.1:0-379 GCF_000517525.1 Limulus polyphemus
TGCAGGGAAGCTTTTGGTTACTAATTGTTTTTCGATTTCTTGTTACCAGAGTGTCCTAAATTGATGATTCTTCACCAAATTTGGTATGTAGGTACACTTTAACGTTGCGTAGTTATATGCAGAGTTTTACCTTCCTACTCTTTGTTTTAAGGGAGTTATGGAACGTTTTTCGTTTGTTACCAGTACTTCGTTCCATTTGTAACGAATCTTCTCGAAATTTTTTACTAAGAATGTTCTTTGCATACTTGCGTATTTACATGCTAAATTCTAGCCTTATATTATCATTTTTGCGACTTTTGTAGTCGTTTTATGTTACTCTTTTATTGGATTTTCTGAAAGCGTATGTGTACTGCAGTGAAGCTTTTGGATTACTGTATTG
>NW_013846400.1:0-378 GCF_000517525.1 Limulus polyphemus
CACTAGATATACTAGTAACCACCACTAGTCATACTAATAACCAACACTAGTAACACTAATAACCAACACTAGTGATACTAATAACCACCAATAGTGACACTACTAACCACCACTAGTCATACTAGTAACCACATCTAGTGACACTAATAACCACCACTAGACATACTAGTAACCACCACTAGAGACACTAATAACCACCATTAGTGACTCTAGTAACCACCAATACTGACACTAGCTGCTGTACGGTACAGCAGCATATACACTAAAGTATAGTGTGTCTCTTCATTATTACACACAGTACTTGCTACTGAATAACATACTTCAACTGTGGTTCATATACACATAAGTATAGTGTATCTCTTCATTATAACACACAGG
>NW_013846401.1:0-376 GCF_000517525.1 Limulus polyphemus
GAATTGTCATGTAGAAAGTGGCAACATAATGTGTCAACTGTTACAAAATATGGACTTGGCAATAACACTGAGCAACAAAAAATGTTTCTCTGCTGCTAGAAAAAATGCAACTGTTTCTGAGTAATTTGATGATGCTGATACTAAAAATCATATTGAAAATTACTAATTACCTCTAGTTTTCTAGTTATGATAGATTTATTCAAAATATTATTATATATATTGTAAAAATAATTTATTCTTTAATAACTATATATTCATTGGAAATTGCATTTAAGAATGTACAATCTTTATACTTTGATTCGTTTCTTTCATGTTCACAGCATGAGTAACAGGAATCGATGGCTTAGTGTTCCCATTGTGCAAAAGTACAGCTTTC
>NW_013846402.1:0-377 GCF_000517525.1 Limulus polyphemus
GGGTTAGAAAATAAAGGATAACAAAAGATAAATTATTTGATTACCTATTTTATAAAGATCAATCTATTTAAAGGGTTAGAAAATAAAGGATAGCAAAAGATAAATTATTTGATTACCTATTTTATAAAGTTCAATCTATTTAAAGGGCTAGAAAATAAAGGATAACAAAAGATAAATTATTTGATTACCTATTTTATAAAGTTCAATCTATTTAAAGGGTTAGAAAATAAAGGATAACAAAAGATAAATTATTTGATTACCTATTTTATAAAGTTCAATCTATTTAAAGGGCTAGAAAATAAAGGATAACAAAAGATAAATTATTTGATTACCTATTTTATAAAGATCAATCTATTTAAAGGGTTAGAAAATAAAGG
>NW_013846403.1:0-377 GCF_000517525.1 Limulus polyphemus
ATATATATATATATATATATATATTTAAAATATTAAAATTTTTCTTTTTGTAAACTTACAATAAAACACTTGGTTTATTTATATAAACTTTACTGGTGTTTAAGTTTAGATGTTTTTACATTTTAAATCACCATCACCAGTTATCATTCATAAGTTAATAGTGGAACCTCTTATATGAGCTGCATTTTCTTGCAACACAAAATCACTTTTTTTTTATGTTGATAAAAGAGTTAGCACAAAGTATCACATATAAAGTGTAATAGACTTAAAATAAGACCCAAAACTAGAGCGTTTCGAATAGTTGACTATTCTTCTTCAGGAGAACAAAGGGGGACCTTTAGCCTGCACAATGCAATATATAGTAAGATGTGTGACGT
>NW_013846404.1:0-377 GCF_000517525.1 Limulus polyphemus
CGCGCAAAGCTACACGAGGGCTAATTTAGCAGTGTAAGACTAGAGAGAAGGCAGCTAGTCATCACCACCCACCGCCACTTGGACTACTCTTTTCCCGACGAATAGTGGGATTAACCGTCACATTATAACGCCCCACGGCTGAAAGGTCGAGCATGTTTGATGAGAAGGGGATTCGAACCCGCGACCCGCAGATTGCGAATCGAGCTCCCTAACCACCTGGCCATGCCGGGCATTTAAAAAAAATTAAACATTTCATCACATACATATGAGGTGACCACTTCACACTAACGACTCCATGTAAACAAATATCTTAGTTTGTAATGATATTATATATACACGGCGTCACGTATTAAAAAGCAACATATAGCGTGTTTCGC
>NW_013846405.1:0-377 GCF_000517525.1 Limulus polyphemus
GATATTGTTGCTGCTAAATTATATCTAAGTAAATAAACTTCAATGATATTGTTGCTGCTAAATTATAGCTAAGTAAATAAACTTCAGTGATGATGTTGCTGCTAAATTATATCTAAGTAAATAAACTTAAATGATATTGTTGCTGCTAAATTATATCTAAGTAAATAAACTTCAATGATATTGTTGCTGCTAAATTATAGCTAAGTAAATAAACTTCAGTGATGATGTTGCTGCTAATTCATATCAAAGTAAATAAACTTCAATGATATTGTTGCTGCTGATTTATATCTAAGTAAATAAACTTCAATGATATTGTTGCTGCTAAATTATATCTAAGTAAATAAACTTCAATGATATTGTTGCTGCTAAATTATAGC
>NW_013846406.1:0-375 GCF_000517525.1 Limulus polyphemus
ATTGGTGGTATTTTTCTTACATTGGCTCCTCAGATGTCCTTGCTCCCCACAGTTCCAACAGCCTTTCTTGGTAGCAGCCTTTACTGCTGTATCGTCTCCCCTGTGTTTAAGTTGCCAGCATTGAGCTCTCTTGTGCCCAGGTTTCTTACAGTGCCAGCAAAGTCCCTCAAACCTCTCTGAAAGCTGACCTTTTCTGGCCTTGAATCCAGATGACTGTACCAACCTTGGTACCTCCGTGCTGGACTTAATGTAGGATTCAAATTCGAGAGCTCTGGCCATTGCATCCTGCATGGTAGAGGGGTGTGCTTGCTTCACTTGTATCTTAAGTTGTGGACTGTCCAAGGCATCTACGAACTGATTCCTCAGCAACAACTT
>NW_013846407.1:0-460 GCF_000517525.1 Limulus polyphemus
GGGAATCCTGCTTTCGACAGTCAACAGAATCATCGTGCAGATGGACCAGGACGACCCGGACGCTGCTCAGTTGTTTACTGAAGGAGAGGACGAAAAAGGGCTGTAAAGAGGAGCATCGAAATGGATCCCAGATTAACTACTGCAGAAGTGGCCAAAGTTGGTGGGATGAGCCCGAAATGTGTTCAACGGATTCTCCACAGATTGGGTTATCGTTGCAGAGCAGCTAGACGGAAGCCCTTATTAAGACCTGCTAACATAGTCAGACGAAAGAAATGGGCAAGTGATATGATGACTAAGCCTCTGGACTTTTGGAAGACCGTATTATTCTCAGATGAATCAAGATTCGCTCAATTTTCGGACAGTGCAAGGATATGGGTCTGGAGAATGCCTCACCAAGAGTTTTGGCTCAACAGATTGCAGCCAACTGTGAAGCATGGTGGTTTCAGCGTGATGGTTGTGG
>NW_013846408.1:0-378 GCF_000517525.1 Limulus polyphemus
AGATCCAAACCTAAGACTGAAAAGATGGAAATAACAGGTCTAAGATTAATGTTAGATCTAGATGTACTAAAGACTTAATCTAGGAACTCTAATCTAGCATCACTAATTAGTTAGCCTATATTTAAGTTTTCTCATTCTATCAAAACCTTTAATATTAAATATAGCCTTTAAACCTCTAGGCTTATATTATGTTATGATTACACCCTTCTCCACAGTTTGTGTAATTTTCATTCGAACAATTTCAGACTTGTCTCCTGTAGTGTTCATGTAGTTAAACCTATCGATTTTTAAATGTGATTTAGCAACTGCCAGTAATTTATATTGTTACGTCTCCGTTTGTTAATTAACTTTCCGTAAATTCGTTCCGACGAAAGTTTT
>NW_013846409.1:0-378 GCF_000517525.1 Limulus polyphemus
CGTTAAATCTTGTGTCTTCTTATTGACAGTACACAGTATCGTTAAATCTTGTGTCTTCTTATTGACAGTACACAGTTTCGTAAAATCTTGTGTCTTCTTATTGACAGGACACATTATTGTTAAATCTTGTGTTTTTTTACTGACAGTATACATTATCGTTGAATATTGTGTCTTCTTGTTGACAGTACACAGTATCGTTAAATCTTGTGTCTTCTTATTGACAGGACACAGTATCGTTAAATCATGTGTCTTCTTATTGACAGTGCACAGTATCGTTAAATCTTGTGTCTTCTTATTGACAGTACACAGTATCGTTAAATCTTGTGTATTCTTATTGACAGTACACAGTATCGTTAAATCTTGAGTCTTCTTATTGAC
>NW_013846410.1:0-376 GCF_000517525.1 Limulus polyphemus
AAGCTATGATAGGACGATATCACACACACAGACATATATATGTGTATTGCATATTGTAAGTTCATGATCAGTCAATTCACTGGTTGAACAAGTAACACAAGTAAACAATTTCAACTTACAGGACTGTAATATCTTAAATTGAACTTCACAATGAGTGTTAATCTAAAACAAATTAGAAAGTTTGAACAATAACCAACAGCTATTCTTCTATAATAAATATCACACGTTCCAAACAAAGGTACGTTTAAATATAAAACTAGTCAATAAGTTAACAAATAATGAGAAAATCCTACCTATAGTTCACCTGAAAATTAGGTATGAACATAAAAACATTATAAGAATAGTCGTGATCATTTTAAAATTTGTTTATATATTG
>NW_013846411.1:0-378 GCF_000517525.1 Limulus polyphemus
CATCCATGTTTCAAATTTTACAGCTAATACATATATATATAAAGAAGTTATGTACTCATAGTTGTTTGTAGAACTGTTATACAATTTTACAACTAACACACACACATATATATATAAAGAAGTTATGTACTCATAGTTGTTTGTAGAACTGTTATACAATTTTACAACTAACACACACACATATATATAAAGAAGTTATGTACTCATAGTTGTTTGTAGAACTGTTATACAATTTTACAGCTAACACACATATATATAAAGAAGTTATGTACTCATAGTTGTTTGTAGAACTGTTATACAATTTTACAGCTAACACACATATATATAAAGAAGTTATGTACTCATAGTTGTTTGTAGAACTGTTATACAATTTTACAG
>NW_013846412.1:0-374 GCF_000517525.1 Limulus polyphemus
TCTTAGCCTTAACTTTGGAAACCTGTTTACTACATGAAACTGGCTGCAAGTCTTAGCTTTAGCTTTGGAAACCCGTTTACGACATGAGACTGGCTGCAAGTCTTAGCTTTAGCTTTGGAAACCTGTTTAGTACATGAGACTGGCTGCGAGTCTTAGCCTTAACTTTGGAAACCTGTTTACTACATGAGACTGGCTGCAAGTCTTAGCTTTAGCTTTGGAAACCTGTTTACTACACGAGACTGGCTGCAAGCCCTAGCTTTTACTTTGGAAACCTGTTTACTACACGAGACTGGCTGCAAGTCTTAGCCTTAACTTTGGAAACCTGTTTACTACATGAGACTGGCTGCAAGTCTTAGCTTTAGCTTTGGAAACCC
>NW_013846413.1:0-377 GCF_000517525.1 Limulus polyphemus
TTGCTATTATCTTTGATATCCTCAACTTCAACAGCATGTAACTCATATTTTACATATAAAGCCACTCCTCCTCCCATCTTTAATACTCTATTAAATAGCTGTAACCCTGTATTTCAAAAAATAAATTCTGTCATCAAAATCATCTACATTTAACTAATTTTCAGTTATTCCCATTATATCAAAATCCTCCATTCCAACCAGTGCTCTAAAGTCATCTATTTTATTTCTTATACTGCTAGCATTACAATAGTAACAATTAAGCCTATCCTTATAACTACATCTATACTCATTTTCTATGCTAAACTTTTCTCTGCCTCATATTCTTTTTGCATATAGTTTATCCTGGCCCTCATCACTGTCTAGTCCTAGTTTAAAAC
>NW_013846414.1:0-378 GCF_000517525.1 Limulus polyphemus
GTTGTGCTGTACACAGCGTTTCATTTCCAAGACTAAATAAAATCAAACAAACCAGCAATAAAATATTAGTTTTATTAGTCATCTTATGCTGTGGTTTTAAAATCGAAGTTTAAGTATACACACCAATCCATACAGCTGCGTGTTTGTTTATTTCTACAAAATACAGTCCACTCTAGTATCAGTATATGATTTTATCTGGATAGCTGACTCGCAGTTTCTACCGTTTCTTTGGATTAGAAAGACTGCTTTGGAATTTCCAGCCGAAACGTTCATGTTACTAAGAGGTCATGCTGAATCAAAAAATAAATAAATCACAAGACAAAAAACATAATGACCCAGTCGCTACCAGAAGGGAGACTCTCCCTATGTAGTGGTGAA
>NW_013846415.1:0-378 GCF_000517525.1 Limulus polyphemus
TCTTTTTTAGAAAATTAAAAGTGAGAAAAATATCAATATCACTTTCTGAAAAATTTAAATATGAGTTCATTTTTTAACAATTTCACTTATAAATGATATAGCCTTTGCCCAAATTCAGACAAATAGGGCCAGTTGTACTTACAAAATATACAGATTCTTAGAAAATAACCATATTCCTAAGAAGAAGCGCAACTGAGATTCGAATTTACTATATTGCACTTTGGCGTGACTTTCTGGCGGAGACTACGTGGGCATTATCGTTGTTCTCTGAAGTTACAGCCTTTGTAGGAAGCCAGAAGTGGTAGCATATTGAAATGTGATTTGTTATTTCTTAGTCTTGATGAATAGAGTTTCTAAAAAAAAATATCCACAGACAAT
>NW_013846416.1:0-376 GCF_000517525.1 Limulus polyphemus
AGTCGCACATACTACAAATATCTTCGATAAATTTTAATTATCTTTCAACGAATCTCTACAGGCTAGTTTTATTTTATTCAGACGGATTTATCATTCAGAAAACAAAGTATAACTGTGTTGGTAGCCGCACATACTGCAAATATCTTCGATAAATTTTAATTATCTTTCAACGAATCTCTACAGGCTAGTTTTATTTTATTTCAGACGGATTTATCATTCAGAAAACAAAGTATAACTGTGTTGGTAGTCGCACATACTGCAAATATCTTCGATAAATTTTAATTATCTTTCAACGAATCTCTACAGGCTAGTTTTATTTTATTTCAGACGGATTTATCATTCAGAAAACAAAGTATAACTGTGTTGGTAGCCGCAC
>NW_013846417.1:0-378 GCF_000517525.1 Limulus polyphemus
TATAACCATTAGCCAATAACAAACATTGTTCATCTAACCAATAGCCAATACCAAACATTGTTTATATAACCATTAGCCAATAACAAACATTGTTTATCTAACCAATAGCCAATACCAAACATTGTTTATATAACCATTAGCCAATAACAAACATTGTTCATCTAACCAATGTTCACGACAACATATCTATGCATTTATTAGTGGAATTTAATGAACTACGTAATAAATAGATTACTATTTACTCGACGCCCCCCAGTGGCACAGCGGTATGTCTGCGGACTTACAACGCTAGAATCCGGTTTTCGATACCCGTGGTGGGCAGAGTACAGATAGCCAATTGTGTAGCTTTGTGCTTAGACTAATATTTACTCCACATAG
>NW_013846418.1:0-378 GCF_000517525.1 Limulus polyphemus
CAATACCTCTTCATCAGATCGTATTAGTACCTACTTACTAATTGTTCAAGATTATTTTTATTTGTTGATTCCGACGTTTTGAGACGACTCTACGAATACGTAGAAAGTCTGGTTTTTATCGATTAAAGATTTAAATAGTCATTTTATAAAGATGCGGAACTGTTACACGGATTTTGATCAAAACGAAAACACCAGTGTTATTATTAACTAGAAAATGTTAACACGTTTAGTAAGTAGTGTACAGTGCTAATAAAATATTTTGTCATTTAGCCTACGTAAGTACAACACTTCACTGTTAGTAATTCTGATAAATAACAGAATATTATTTACAAAACATTGTTTGAGAGTGCGCTAGACTTAAATGCAACAAGTATATAT
>NW_013846419.1:0-378 GCF_000517525.1 Limulus polyphemus
AAGTGCAAGAGCGATAAAGATAATAATAGCATTAATTTCTTAGATGTATTAGTTAGGAAGGAAGAAGGTAACTTAGAAACATCAGTTTATAGAAAACCTTTAGCTGTTGTTATGCCGCCACACAAAAAATCATGTCATATAAAAACCCCAAAAATATCAGCATTTTGTACATATGTTTATAGAGCTATAAAAATATGTTCAAGACTAGAAGATTTAAATAACGAATTGTTATTAATTAAGTATATAGCTAATGACAGAGGATTTGATCCAAATATAGTAGACAAAGCATTTGAGAAGTTTAACAAAAATGCTAATTCAGTTTAAAATACCACATTAAAATCTGCTTATGAAAAAAACAAAAAAGAAACTCTAACTTTA
>NW_013846420.1:0-378 GCF_000517525.1 Limulus polyphemus
CATATCAAACATTATTACAAAGCGTGTTTACACATATACTGTAACAATACTATAGTTTTTAGTCTAAAGAACCGCATATAAAACATTACTGTAAACCGTGTTTACTCAAATACTGTAACAATACTAAAGTTTTTTAGGCTAAAGAACCGCATATCAAACATTACTACAAACCGTGTTTACTCAAATACTGTAACAATACTATAGTTTTTTAGGCTAAAGTACCGCATATCAAACATTACTACAAACCGTGTTTACTCAAATACTGTAACAATACTATAGTTTTTTAGGCTAAAGTACCGCATATCAAACATTACTACAAACCGTGTTTACTCAAATACTGTAACAATACTATAGTTTTTTAGGCTATAGAACCGCATA
>NW_013846421.1:0-378 GCF_000517525.1 Limulus polyphemus
GCTGCTGGTGTGAGAATGTACTTTAGTCTGGGATCAGTAAAGCTGCTGGTGTGAGAATGTACTTTAGTCTGGGATCAGTAAAGCTGCTGGTGTGAGAATGTACTTTAGTCTGGGATCAATAAAGCTGCTGGTGTGAGAATGTACTTTAGTCTGGGATCAATAAAGCTGCTGGTGTGAGAATGTACTTTAGTCTGGGATCAATAAAGCTGCTGGTGTGAGAATGTACTTTAGTCTGGGATCAATAAAGGTGCTGGTGTGAGAATGTACTTTAGTCTGGGATCAATAAAGGTGCTGGTGTGAGAATGTACTTTAGTCTGGGATCAATAAAGGTGCTGGTGTGAGAATGTACTTTAGTCTGGGATCAATAAAGCTGCTGGT
>NW_013846422.1:0-378 GCF_000517525.1 Limulus polyphemus
AAATATAGAACAGTAAATATAGAAGTAAAGCAAACAATTATTTCTTAGTTACGAAATTTGTACTCGGGTGCTGCTTGACTTAGGTTGCAAATAGTAAAAGATAAGACCTTATTTAATATTCTAGCTTGTCAATATCGGTAACTTGAGTTTTTAATTTGTACGAAACTATAGACTTAGTATTTTGACTTCACAAACATCTAATTTGAACCAGTGCTGCATTCAACATACCATTTGACACACAAAAATCGATGTTCATCTGTGTTTATTTAATATTTGCTTTTAAATTAAGAAACTGAGTAATATATAATACAAAAATTTGAATTATAATCTACAGTTTGATACCAAAGTTATTGACATAAATTTATGAAATAGTAGTTC
>NW_013846423.1:0-452 GCF_000517525.1 Limulus polyphemus
GAGTATGGTGGTTATAAATTCGGTAACTGGAGTTACACCTATGTGTTCATGGAGTAGTTGTACCAAGTAAAGCTAAAGATGAATATGGTGGTTATAATGGTGGTTATGGTGGTTATGGTGACACCTAATTGTTCATGGAGTAGTTGTACCAAGTAAGGCTAAAGATGGGAATGGTGGTTATAAATTCTGTAACTAGAGTAACACCTAGGTGTTCATGAGGTGGTTGTTCTAAGTAAGGCTAAATATGAGTATAATGATTATAAATTCGGTAACTAGAGTTACACCTAGGTGTTTATGGAGTAGTTGTACCAAGTAAGGCTAAAGATGAGTATGGTTGTTATAATTTCCGAAATTAGAGTTACACCTAGGTGTTCATAGATGGAGTAGTTGTACCAAGTAAGGCCGAAGATGAAGTATGGTGGTTATAAATTCGGTAACTAGAGTTACACCTA
>NW_013846424.1:0-378 GCF_000517525.1 Limulus polyphemus
TCTAGTAGACCTTAATCATGTTTTCCCTAACTGACAAGTTCCAAGTGATTCTAGCAGACCTTAATCATGTTTTCCCTAACTGACAAGTTCCAAGTGATTCTAGTAGACCTTAATCATGTTTTCCCTAACTGACAAGTTCCAAGTGATTCTAGCAGACCTTAATCATGTTTTCCCTAACTGACAAGTTCCAAGTGATTCTAGCAGACCTTAATCATGTTTTTCCTAGCTGACAAGTTCCAAATGATTCTAGTAGACCTTAATCATGTTTTTCCTAGCTGACAAGTTCCAAGTGATTCTAGTAGATCTTAATTATGTTTATCGTAGCTGACAAGTTCCAAGTGATTCTAGTAGACGTTAATCATGTTTATCCTAGCTGAT
>NW_013846425.1:0-518 GCF_000517525.1 Limulus polyphemus
GATTTAAATGTCACACCTGAACGCTCACATCCTTTTAATTATGTTTGAAATTATGAACATTGCTCAACATCATGAAAATTGAACCTTATTTTCAATAAGCAATCCTGAAAAATATTTGGGGGTGCTTAACTTTTTTCCAGGTGTATATTATATAAGAATAAAACAATGTCTAATAAGATTATATTATATAAGAATAAAACAATGTCTAATAAGGTTTGTTTGTTTGTAATTAAGCACAAAGCTAAACAATGGCCTATCTGTGCTCTGCCCACCACGTGTATCGAAACCCGGATTCTAGCGTTGTACGTCCGCAGACATACCGCTGTGCCACTGGGGGGTTGTCTAATAAGGTTATATTATAAAAGAATAAAACAATGCCCTAATAAGGTTATATTATAAAAGAATAAAACAATGTCTAATAAGGTTATATTATATAAGAATAAAACATTGTCTAATAAGATTATATTATAAAAGAATAAAACAATGCCTAATAAGATTATATTATAAAAGAATAAAAC
>NW_013846426.1:0-719 GCF_000517525.1 Limulus polyphemus
TGACATTGATGTAATTAGGGTTAGAATCTTACATTGATGTAATTTGGGTTAGAATCTTACATTAACGTAATTGGGGTTAGAATCTTACATTGATGTAATTAGGGTTAGAATCTTACATTGATGTAATAAGCGTTAGAATCTTACATTGATGTACTCTAGATTTGTTTACACAAAATGTTGACCTGTAAGTTATACTGTTTCTAACATGTAGCAAGCGTTTCCAGAAGATAGCGGCCCTATTTTACACTATCTTCACCTCGTATGAAAGTTAACCCTACTCTTGGTAATTAGGCATAATGAGAGTAAACTAATCTATGAGACCTTGGCCGTGGTCAAGTACATCAAGTTTGACCTCCTGAGTCTAAAACTGTAATTAAGTCTCAAATCGGTCAAGAGATGGCGGAGCATAGAGCTAAATGATTGTACTTGAAAAACTCGGAGCCGTTCTATGAGCCGTTATGCCGCGACTAAAAATATTAGCTGTGTTATATACCATTCATATAAACGCTTCTCCCAAACACTTAATTTCGGTAGAACATTCAAGCTGCTGGGCAAACATTATTATCATTCTCTAATACAGACATATTAAAAAGTTCGCCTGTTTTTAAAACCGTAGTGTTTGGTTACCATACTTAATTAGATCATAAAAATTACGATTAAAACTGCAATAAAACAAATTGTTGAACAGTTTCCCACAACTGAGAGTAGTTAATAATATC
>NW_013846427.1:0-380 GCF_000517525.1 Limulus polyphemus
TTGGTGTCAGAAGTGGGATGTAAAAAAAAATGGAAACGAGAGGCAAAAAATCAAACTACAGCTTAGCAGACTTGATGGCAGTAATACAAGAACAGCAAAAGAAACAAGAAGAGAGACAACAGCAGTTGCAAGAAAACCTGCAACAATGGCAGCTGGAACAACAAAAGAAATAAGAAGAACGAGAAAGTAAACAAGAAGGGAGATTACAACAGTTGTTAGAAGAAAAAGAAAAGAAACAAGAAGAACGAGAAAAGAAACAAGAAGAGAGATTACAGCAGTTGTTGGAGGAGAAAGAAAATAAACAAGAAGAGAAATTACAGCAGTTGTTAGAGAAAAAGAAAAGAAACAAGAAGAGAGACTACAACAGGGGCAAAAAGTAC
>NW_013846428.1:0-378 GCF_000517525.1 Limulus polyphemus
TTTGGTTCTATACAAGTGTATTAAACAACGTTAATTTTGGTTCTATACAAGTGTATTAAACAATGTTAATTTGGGTTCTATACAAGTGTATTAAATAACGTTAATTTTGGTTCTATACAAGTGTATTAAAAAACGTTAATTTGGGTTCTATACAAGTGTATTAAAAAACGTTAATTTGGGTTCTATACAAGTGTATTAAATAACGTTAATTTGGGTTCTATACAAGTATATTTACGTTAATCCTGGTTCTATACAAGTGTATTAAAAAACGTTAATTTGGGTTCTATACAAGTATATTAAACAACGTTAATTTGGGTTCTATACAAGTATATTAAACAACGTTAATTTTGGTTCTATACAAGTATATTAGCGTTAATC
>NW_013846429.1:0-429 GCF_000517525.1 Limulus polyphemus
TATATAAATATAATAGTACTGTCCGTTGTATATTCATGTAACTGCTTTTATTTAAATATAATAGTAATGTCTATCATACGTACATGTAACTACTTCTCTATAAATATCATAGTACTGTCGTTTGTCTGTCCATATAACTACTTCTATATACATATAATAATACTGTCTGTTGTATGTCCATGTAGCTACTTCTATATAAATACAATAGTACTGTCTGTTCTATGTCCATGTAACTACTTCTATATAAATATAATATTACTCTGTTTTTTGTCCATGTATCTACTGATATATAATTATAATAGTACTGTCTGTTGTATGCTCATGTAACTACTTCTATATAAACATAAAAGCACTGTCTCTAGTATGTCCATGTAACTAATTTATATAGAAGACAATAATACTTCGTGCTGCATGTTCATATAACTACTT
>NW_013846430.1:0-375 GCF_000517525.1 Limulus polyphemus
CAGGGTCTTCGGCTCAGTCCACTCAGCATTACCATGGGATTTCATTCTCTATATTGAATACTATGATTATACTGGTCTATTTTCCAATCCAACGTGCTAGTTGTCCCTCTGGGTCTTTAATGATCTTAACCAGCGTAATGCAGCATGGTCTGTCCTAATGGTAAACCTTACACCATAGAGGTAAGGATGGAAATATGTCAGACTCTTTACTATAGCAAGGAGTTCCCTCAGTGTTACACAGTAGTTCCTCTCTGGTCTACTCAACACCCTGCTGAAGTAGGCCACCACATGTTCGTTTTCGCCCACTTTCTGAGACAACACTCCTCCAATTCCGACATTACTAGCATCACAATCCGGTATGTACGGCAGTGAGGG
>NW_013846431.1:0-377 GCF_000517525.1 Limulus polyphemus
TCGGAAAGGATGGATGATATTCACCATCAAGTGCGTTCAAACTTGAAAACGTCTGCTGAATCGATGAAGTTATCTTATGATAAGAGGTCTACTGAAGTCAGCTTTGTACCAGGAGGCAAGGTGTGGTTGTATAATCCAGGAAGACCAAAGGGAAATGTCCTAAGTTGTCTTCTCCATGGGAAGGCCGATATGACATAGTGGATCGTCTCTCAGACGTGACTTTCCGGATAAAATGTGGTCAGCGAGGTAAGCCAAAAGGCTTTGGCGTTATCATGGTCCAGAACATTTCAGTTGGGATAAAGTGAACAACAGAACAAATGACGCTGCTGAAAACGTGTCACCTGAAAACGCCACCATCGAAGAAAAAACTGTACTCC
>NW_013846432.1:0-377 GCF_000517525.1 Limulus polyphemus
ATATAAGATGTCACAAAAAGTTAAGATTAAATATGATTGGTAGTGCACCACCAGGCAGTGTTAGATTTGTCAAGAAAATCTTTTGTAAAATGAATGCTACAAATTCTAAAATGAACTGATGGTCTTCTATCTCATCTTCTGCAGTTTTGTACTTATGGTGTATACGTTTTAGATGATTTTCTCTGTTTCAAACCTTTAAATTTCATAATTTGAATCACTTAATATTATTAATATTGTTACGACAGCGGAAGTCACGTGACTCTGGTAACACGTAATGAGTATCTAGAAAGATCGAGGAACCTGTCGAACGTCCTAGCGTTTGCTAGACTCGCGTTCTTATAGTATATAAGCCGACAAATAAAGTGACGGCAACAATA
>NW_013846433.1:0-379 GCF_000517525.1 Limulus polyphemus
GGAATAGACAAAAGTAATTAAATTTGCAGATAATATTAAAGTCTTGAGTGTTGCTATCTGATATGCTGCTGTTGCTGAATTAAAAAAGGATTTAGATCATAATTTATGAATTGGGCAAATAAATGGCAGATAGGTTTTAATTATAATAAATGCAAGATAATGCATATGGGTTATTATAATTTGAATTATAAGTATAATTTGGATGGGAACAACCTTAACAGTGTTATGAAGGAAAGGGATCTTGGTGTAATAGTCGATCAGTCTCTAAGGCCATCCAATCAGTGTGCTGTTTCTAATGGTAGGGCAAATTGGATTTTAGGTTGTATCTACAGAAATAATGAATAAAAGTTTAAAGAGGTTATAATTTAATTGTACAGGT
>NW_013846434.1:0-378 GCF_000517525.1 Limulus polyphemus
CCGTAACTAGAGTTACACCTAGTTGTTCATGGAGTAGCTGTACCACGTAAGGCTAAAGATGAGTATGATGGTTATAAATTCTGTAACTAGAGTTACACCTATGTGTTGATGGAGTAGTTGTACCAAATAACGCTAAAGATGAGTATGGTGGTTATAAATTCGGTAACTATAGTACACCTAGGTGTTCATGGAGTAGTTTTGCCAAGTAAAGCTAAAGATGAGTATGGTGGTTATAAATTCGGTAAATAGAGTTACACCTATGTGTTCATGTAGTAGTTGTACCAAGTAACGCTAAAGATGAGTATGGGGGTTATAAAATCGGTAACCAGAGTTAAACTTAAGTGTTCATGGAGTTGTTGTACCAGATAACGCTAAAGA
>NW_013846435.1:0-378 GCF_000517525.1 Limulus polyphemus
GCCTTGATCTGAATGCAGTTCATATGGCATACCAAATCTGAAGAAGAAGTCACTAATAGCGGAAGCTACAGTTGTAGCTTCCTGATTTGGTATTGCATATGCCTCAGACCACTTGGTGAAATAATCCATCACCACACAAATGTACTTGTTTCCAGCACGAGTTTGGGGCAGAGGACCAGCAATGTCGACGGCTACTCTTTTCATTGGTGCACCAAATTGATATAACTTCATTGGAGCACGTCCCTTATGCTTGGGTCTCCTTTTAGCACAACATATACTGCATGTCCTGCACAATTCTTTCACATCTGGTCTCATACCTATCCAGTAAAATCTGTGTAGTAGGTGACTCAATGTTTTCTTAACCCTGAGATGTTCTAC
>NW_013846436.1:0-377 GCF_000517525.1 Limulus polyphemus
TCGAGTAAACTACAGCTCTAAATGTTTTTGCAGTATAACTCAAAACTGCCAAACTAGTTAAACTTTGGTTCTAAGTGGCTTTGTAACTGATAAGTAACATTCAGTATAACCCCAAACCGGCTAATTTTTGTTCTAAATAACCTTGTAAAAAATATTTAACATTCATTATAACTCCAAACTAGTTAAACTTTGGTTCTAAGTGGCTTTGTAACTGATAAGTAACATTCAGTATAACCCCAAACCGGCTAATTTTTGGTTCTGAATAACCTTGTAAAAAATATTTAACATTCATTATAACCCCAAACTAATTAAACTTTGGTTCTAAGTGGCTTTGTAAACGATATTTAACATTCAGTATAACCCCAAACTAGTTAAAC
>NW_013846437.1:0-377 GCF_000517525.1 Limulus polyphemus
TTTTAAAAGGCTTAGCAACCTACGTCATATAGCAACCGAGTACAAAGGTTGAAACTAGAAGAGATAATTGTTAATTCTTTTTTTTACTGTTCTATGTTTTAATAAAAATAAATTTAAGAACTTGTTTTTAAATAGCAGTAATCTGTATACATATATAATGTATAATAATTTAAATGTGACTGTATTTTACAAAATACTGGTCTAATAAAACAAGCCAAGACAGGTCACTTTGTAAAGACCGAAGGTCAGTTTTATATTATTGAATATGGTAACATAAGTGCATGTGTGACGCATCATTGTAACTTCTGTATTGTTAGCCAAGCATGGCTGGAAGGTCAATATAATAAAAATAATAAATATATATATATATATATATA
>NW_013846438.1:0-377 GCF_000517525.1 Limulus polyphemus
CACCCACCTTATGAAGAGTTGCCTTAGAATGTATCAGAGTTTGTGGAAGTATTATCAGAAAGGATGGATGATATCCACCATCAAGTGCGTTCAAACTTGAAAACGTCTGCTGATTCGATGAAGTTAACTTATGATAAGAGATCTACTGAAGTCAGCTTTCTACCAGGAGACAAGGTATGGTTTTATAATCCCAGGAAGACCAAAGGGAAGTCTTTTAAGTTGTCTTCTCCATGGGAAGTCCCATATGACTTAGTGGATCGTCTCTCAGACGTGACTTTCTGGGTAAAATGTGGTCGGCGAAGTAAGCCAAAAGTGGTGCATGCCAACAGGCTTTGGGGTTATCACAGTCCAGGACATTTCAGTTGGGACAAAGTGGA
>NW_013846439.1:0-377 GCF_000517525.1 Limulus polyphemus
GAACCTTCTTGTGAAAAGTATGGTATAAGTACTTTCTCACGATTTCTGTATCAGTAAAATGATGTCCCCGGAGAAAGTAAGTTCTTAGTCCGAAGTCTGGACCCCAAAATCACTGAAGAATCCTTTGGAAGACCCAAATCTCTCACCAAATCATTAAGTTTACCTTGTGTGAAAGGTTGTTGTTCACCAGACGTTTTAGGTTGAAAACAATTCCCATCATAATTTCTATTGACATCAGATTCAGAATCAGATGAAACTGTATCAAGAGTCTCCAGTGGAGTAGGTACAGGTACATCAGGTCCATGAACAACAGGTCTTATAGCAGATTAAAGGTTCGGATACGAAATTTCCTTTTATTTCGAGTCTTGTAGCCTTGC
>NW_013846440.1:0-378 GCF_000517525.1 Limulus polyphemus
CAATTAACAAACGGAGACGTAACAGTAGGCTACAATTTGTATGATGATGGACGTAGCATCTGGAAATAAAGTTATAACTGCAATTAGACCTAAAGTCTAGTACATTAGTTGGTGTAAGACATGATTTACAATCAGCCAATACACTTACCAACCACTACATTAGGCCTATAATGTTTACCTGATTTAGATATAGGCCTTGCCTGTTGCATATATTGCCAATCTTGCACACCAGTTAATATGTTACATCAATCTCGTATTTTCTTTTTGTTGAACATACTGTTGTGTATCTGGTCATTTGTTAATTTCCCGTATAATTTCTTTCAGATGAAACTTTAGCGATACAAGTCCTTTCTTAAATAAAACTAGTTTATTCTTTCT
>NW_013846441.1:0-378 GCF_000517525.1 Limulus polyphemus
GTACCAAGTAAGGCTAAAGATGAGTATGGTGGTTATTAATTCGGTAACTAGAGTTACACCTAGGTGTTCATGGAGTAGTTGTACAATGTAAGGCTAAAGATGAGTATGGAGGTTATAAACTCTATAACTAGAGTTACACCTATGTGTTCATAGAGTAGTTGTACCAAGTAACGCTAAATATGAATATGGTGGTTATAAATTCGGTAACTAGAGTTACACCTAGGTATTTGTGGAGTTGTTGTACCAAACAACGCTACAGATGAGTATGTTGGTTACAAATTCAGTAACTAGAGTTACACCTATGTGTTCGTGGAGTTGTTGTACCAAATAACATTAAAGATGCGTATGGTGGTTACAAGTTCAGTAACTAGAGTTACA
>NW_013846442.1:0-378 GCF_000517525.1 Limulus polyphemus
AAAACATAGAACAGTAAATAAAGAAGTAAAGCAAACAATTAGCTCTTCTAGTTACGACTTTTGTACTTGGTTGCTGCTTGACATGGTTGCTATGCTTTTAAAAATTGTGCATGTGGAGGATATGAAAGAAAATATTTTTTTAGGTTTTATATGTACATTTGAATAACTAAAATATCATAATTTACTACATCAATACCATAAAAGTATAGCATAATTTATCAAGTCTAGTAATTAAGCTTTATTCGAGACTAAAAGAACATGAAATTTCGAGCAGACTAAAGACACAACCTACGTTATAGAAATCTTTGTTCAAAACAAATAAATGGCAGAAGAAACATTAGAAAGGCTTATAAAACCACTAGGAGGACATTCTTAACT
>NW_013846443.1:0-378 GCF_000517525.1 Limulus polyphemus
ACGAACAATACTAAGAAGGGGCACTCTTACAACAGTGGAAGTCACGTGATGCTGCTGGCGTGTTTGGCGCTGGTAGCGTGCGTGATGAGTTTCTCGAATGATCGGGGAAGTCCGAGTGTGTTCGAGGTGCCCTCTTCATTAGTATATAAGCCTGGCAGAGAAAGCCAGCAGTGATATGAATGAAGAGAGAGCAGTAGTTACTTTGAGTTCCGTGTAATTTGTGATTCTGTTAGTTTCAAGCTAGTGAGCCATAAAGTGTGTGTTTTGCACTCATGGAGAGTGAAGTTATCGAGATTGTGAATTGCTGTTATTTATAGCGTGTATTATAAAAGTTGTTAAGTTTAAAGTGACGAGAAACGTACTGATTGTGGAACTTCT
>NW_013846444.1:0-375 GCF_000517525.1 Limulus polyphemus
CTATGGTGCAAGGTTTACCATTAGGACAGACCATGCTGCGTTATGCTGGTTAAGATCATTAAAGAACCCAGAGGGACAACTAGCACGCTGGATCGGGAAAATATACCAGTATAATTATAATATTGAATATAGAGAAGGAAAATCCCATGGTAATGCTGATGGACTGAGTCGAAGACCCTGCAAAAATGACTGCAGACATTGCTGTAAGAGAGAGGTTGAGGTAACCAGGTGTCATGAAGCTGAAGTCAAGCCGACTGAAAGAGTTGATGATGGTGAAGTGGAACCAAATATAGATATCAAAGCATAACAGGAGAAAGACCAAGATTTGAAGCCAATGATTGATTTTTTAAAAGCAAGTGTTTTGCACCCTGCTTG
>NW_013846445.1:0-379 GCF_000517525.1 Limulus polyphemus
TCACTTTTACTACTATATTTGTTTAATCTTTAGTTTTAGAATTACCGATGGAGCTTGTGGACCCCCCATAGATTTTTGAAACAATTTTTTAACCATATTTATACACCAAATTGCATTCGAGTCCACCACTATGTTAGATACATATAAATATCACACACAAAAACAGTCCAACAAAAATATCAGTAACACTGATATTAACTCCAATAATTGCTGATGGGGTCCACATGGACCTCAAAGCTGGAAATGTGAAAGTTTACACACATTTTCTTCACTCAACTCACCAAAGTTCAAAGCCCAAAATGCAAGACATTTATTGTACTAAGATAATTCGTAAACAGTTTTCTTTTCTTTTATAAATGTATATAGAAACGGTAACGTC
>NW_013846446.1:0-377 GCF_000517525.1 Limulus polyphemus
GCGGTTGGAACTGTGTAAAGCACGGACATTTGAGGAACCAGTGTAGGAAGAATATTACCAACAAGTCAGCCTCAAGGAGACCAGTAGTGGTTGGTGTTCAGGGACACACACCATCCCCATCGTTAAAGTCCCAACAGCTGAGTGAAAAATGCCAAGCACACACAGTGTCTATGTGACAGGGAAGCTGGATGGCCAAAGATGCAAACTTTGTCATAGATTCTGCGTCTCAGCAAACCCTTGTGAGCATCAAGGTGTTAGATCACGAAGGAGTACCAGAAGCCATACAGAAGCCTATGGTGTGACAGGACATTCTACAAGATTGCGGGGACCAGTGTGGGTAACCATTGAGCTCATGGGCATAAATGACAGACGGAAAG
>NW_013846447.1:0-468 GCF_000517525.1 Limulus polyphemus
GAAGTTTCACCTTCCTACGATGCGTTTTAAGGGAGTTATTGAAGGGTTTGTCATTTGTACAAGTACTTAGTACCATCTGCTTGTACGGTTCCAAGGTCGGATGTAACGGTTACAGCTAGGAATAGTGTACTGAAGTGAAGCTTTTTAGATATTGCGTCTGGTTATAGATTTCTTGCTATCAGAGGGTTCTAAATTGATGGATCTTAACCCTTTTTGCTATGTATATTCACTAGTTCGTTCCACAGTATCATGCGAAGTTTCACCTTCCTACGATGCGTTTAAAGGGAGTTATTGAAGGTTTTACGTTTTGTACCAGTACTTAGTACCATTTACATGAACCTTTTTGAATTTTTTTTATTAAGGTTCGCCGCAATTTTGCAAGTAAACGCACAAAATTCTAGATTATTAGTTTTAGTTTTACGATTTTTGTGGTCGTTTTATGTTACTCAGAAGCCATAAAAATTGAAA
>NW_013846448.1:0-377 GCF_000517525.1 Limulus polyphemus
GAGCAAAAGCATTTACAAACTTCAAACATGACAAATCATTTAACTTCAGTGAATTCTCATCGGACATTAGTATTTTTACGAAAACATTATGTAACTTCATCGTGGAAAACTCGGCGTGTGTGGCTGATGAATAACGAAGGACAAAGCTAGTTAGCTCCCTGTTAAGTGAATTATACCTACGTCAAATCGTAATTAACTCGCTCATCGTGAACCCTCGATAAGATATCGAATAAGTTCCAGATTATAAAGAAGACTTTATATTGCTTGTAACTTTGTGAAACTTTTGTTTATAAATCATTGTTTGTAATAACTGTTATTGTAAACTGTATTGTTGTATGTATATTAAAACGTATTTCTGTTTAAAAAAAAAGAAAAGA
>NW_013846449.1:0-378 GCF_000517525.1 Limulus polyphemus
CATCCTGTTATCAGGTCCACTGGCAACCAAAGTTCTCTACCAAACATCAGCTTTGCTGGAGTGTATCCGGTGGCTTCATGCTCTGCTATTCTATAGGCCATCAACAATGGAGGGAGTAAGACATCCCAATCATCTTGGCGGCTATTACAAAACTTTGCCAATTCCTGTCCCAGTGTCCAATTGTACCTTTCTACCATCCCATCAGGCTGTGGGTGAAGTGGCATTGTCCTGGTCTTTCGTATGCCAAACAACTTGGAGCATTCATGGAACACAGCTGATTCAAAGTTACGCCCTTGATCCGAATGCAGTTCGTATGGCATACCAAATCTGAAGAAGAAATCACTAATAGCCAAAGCTACAGTTGTAGCTTCCTGATTT
>NW_013846450.1:0-378 GCF_000517525.1 Limulus polyphemus
TTGCGGGTTCGAATCCCCGTCCCACCAAACATGCTCGCCCTTTCAGCCATGAGGGCGTCATAATGTGATGGTCAATCCAACTAGCTGTGTTCCCCCTAGTCTTTCACTGCTAAATTAGGGACGGCTAGCGCAGATAGCCCTCGTGTAGCTTTGCGCGAAATTCAAAACAAAAAATCTAGGCTCTTTCCTCTTGTAGCTATGGCGGTCACATATTCTTTTCTATGCGGCTTTTCACTAGCTTGCCTCATAAAAAGATGCGCACGCGCCTACGCACGTGGAAATAGGTGCACATCCTTAGGGGCTCACTTAGTATGGGTGCAAAATTTCAGGTTTCTAGGTTCTTTGTTCTTGGAGCTATGGCGGTCACACACACACAGG
>NW_013846451.1:0-376 GCF_000517525.1 Limulus polyphemus
AAATACATGGACAGTTGTCAGCAGATGACAGGCACAACTATAGAGCACTGGTAGCGGCTCTAGAACTCAGGTACGGAACACAAAATCAGTCGGAAGTCTACAGGGCTAGGTTTAAGACGAGAGTCCGTGCTAAAGGGGTGAGCCTGCAAGAGCTGGCACAGGACTTGGAAAGCATGGCACACAAGGCCTACCCAACTTCACCATCCCATCTCCTCAGGTTGTTGCTGAGGGATCAGTTCATAGATGCCTTGGACAGTCCACAACTTAAGACACAAATGAAGGAAGCACACCCCTCTACCATACAGAATGCAATGGCCAGAGCTCTCGCATTTGAATCCTACGTTAAGTCCAGCACAGAGGTATCAAGGTTGGTACA
>NW_013846452.1:0-512 GCF_000517525.1 Limulus polyphemus
TTTGTGACAAAAAAACAACAACAATTTCAGTGACTGTATTAAGTGATACAACTAAGATAACTGTCCTGTCACATTAGAAAAGGCTATTTGTTACAAAATAACAATAACACTACAATGACTGTATTAAGTGATACAACTAAGATAACTGTACTGTCACATTAGAAGAGACTATTTGTGAAAAAACAACAAGAACACTACACTGACTGTATTAAGTGACAAAAAAAACTGTACACTCACATTAGAAGAGGTTATTTATGACAAAACAACAACAACTGCACTGACTGAACTAAGTGATAGAACTAAGATAACTGTACTGTCACATTAACATAGGCTATTTGTGACAAAACAACAATAAACTCTACACTGACTGTATTAAATGATACAAGAAGATAACTGTACTAACACATTAGAAGAGGCTATTTGTGACAAAACAACAACAACTCTTCACTGACTGTATTAAGTGATACAACGAAGATAACTCTACTGTCACATTAAAATAGGCTATTTGTGAC
>NW_013846453.1:0-378 GCF_000517525.1 Limulus polyphemus
GCCCACTCTTGCTTCAAAACTTGGAGTAGATCGCTCTTCGAAGTTGGTTTTTTTTGGTTGTTTCTTGACTTGCAGGTCGAGTATGGCCCAGAGGTTTTTGATGGGGTTCATGTCAGGAGATTGGCTCGGTCAGAAGAACTTCTGGATACCATTTTCTTCCTGCCACTTTTGGGTGTTTCTAGCAGTGTGACACGATGCTTCATCTTCCTGGAACAATGTTGTGTTCTTGTCCACGAAACCCGAGCAATAAAGTGGCAAGAGTCCTTCCTCCAATATTTCGATGTATTTTGCAATATTTATGTTGCCAACGCACTCCACTAAGCTCGACCTCCCACCAACCCAAACAGATCCCCAAATCATCATGCTGAAACCACCATG
>NW_013846454.1:0-379 GCF_000517525.1 Limulus polyphemus
ATTTAAACGTGGCTTGTGTATATCGTATATATACATATATATTATTCATACCTTCGGTGTATCGGACTCAAGCAGATTTTGACATCATAAGTTCCGTGAATACTGAACGGAGAACTACAAGTTAAAAAGCTTGTAAATCAGCTTGAGTCAAGCTACTTAATAATCTCTCATTCAATCAAGCCAAACACATTCTGGATTTCCAACCCAGTGGCTTAACTTCGGTTTCAAAAAGTGAGGTAGACAGTTTCTATAGTTAGGATATGCATGAGTGTATTATATAAAAAAAAACAAGAGTAACAAATAAATATTATAAAAAATGGAGATGGGGCATTTCTATATCATTGAAAAACATTTGTGAGGGAGACCGCTACCCCCCCCC
>NW_013846455.1:0-377 GCF_000517525.1 Limulus polyphemus
CCACCCCCAAAAAACGTACATCACATCTCATAGTTAAACGAACCGCCTAAACGTCACGTTAGTGTAGCGTATATAATGTGTAAAGTTTAGTATACTCTAATCCGATATAGTGATGCCACACGACGAGACACACATTCGGCATGTAATGCTGTTTGAATACAAGAAGGGAAACAAGGCCTCTGTAGCCACAAAGAATATCAAAGAAGGTTTTGGAAATATTTGGAACGTTCTTAAGTGTCAATGATATTTCACCAAATTTCGTTCAGGTGACTTTAGCTTTAAAAACTGTGATGGCGGGGGCCGACATATTGGAATTGATATTGATGCTCTGAAGACGCTTGTTGAGTCTAACCCAAGGCAACCCATCGTGAAATTGT
>NW_013846456.1:0-577 GCF_000517525.1 Limulus polyphemus
AAGTTTAAATTCACAGGCCTGTGTTATAAATCTATATTTATTTTTCTCTTCACTAATTTTGTTTTATCTTCATCTCTATGTCTTTTAGTATAATCTATGTCTGTTTTTATTTTATCTTTCTTTCTATCTACACATACATTTAGTTGTTCATCAGTCTATTTCCTTAAATATTTAGTTGTACGCCTACTATTAGCATATTTCACAAATATATTAATCTTATTATTCGTTGTTTTTGTGTAACTTTTTATTTCAATCTGTTAGTCTCTCTCTTCATTACTTATCTTAACAGTTGTCGAGCGATCCCTCTTCTCTAGGATATTAGTATATCTATTCAGGCATATTCACAGCCCTATAACGAGTCTATCTTGTCTTACCTTGCTGCTACTATTATTAGATCGAGAACCGTATGAGTCAGGATATTAGTATATCTATTCAGGCATATTCACAGCCCTATAACGAGTCTATCTTGTCTTACGTTGCTGCTACTATCATTAGATCGAAAACCGTATGAGTCAGGATATTAGTATATCTATTCAGGCATATTCACAGCCCTATAACGAGTCTATCTTGTCTTACG
>NW_013846457.1:0-378 GCF_000517525.1 Limulus polyphemus
GTTTTATCTGTTTATAATATAGTAACTAAAGATCATCCTAACATACCTATGGCTGCCACTACTATTATCACAGTTTTATCTGCTATAATATAGTACCTAAAGATCACCCTAATATACCTATGGCTGCCACTACTATTACCAAAGTTTTATCTGTTTATAATATAGTAATTAATGATCATCCTAAAATACCTATGACTGCCACTACTATTACCAAAGTTTTATCTGTTTATAATATAGTAACTAAAGATCATCTTAATATATCTATGGCTACCACTACTATTACCACAGTTTTATCTGTTTATAATATAGTAACTAAATATCATCTTAATATACCTATGGCTATCATTACTATTACCACAGTTTTATCTGTTTATAATA
>NW_013846458.1:0-378 GCF_000517525.1 Limulus polyphemus
TATTCTCATATTTTTCACCGCTTTCGCTGTATTTAATTACAGACAAACAAACAATCTCAGAGTTTTAGTAGTATATAGATAGAAGTTAGATAAATGTATGTGATAATTTCGTAAGTCAACACAACACCTAAATGCTACATTCAATGGCATGTTTGTT
Source organism: Limulus polyphemus (assembly GCF_000517525.1). Classification (NCBI taxonomy): domain Eukaryota; kingdom Metazoa; phylum Arthropoda; class Merostomata; order Xiphosura; family Limulidae; genus Limulus; species Limulus polyphemus. The sequence goes on from NW_013846458.1 coordinate 158, forward strand.
TCTAATTAATGCGTCATAAAATAAAACAGCTTATGAAAATAACATTACAGTGTCAAATTCATTTTTAATGATCAACTCAGTTGGCATAAGTATTTTAATGTAACTATGGTTTACATATCACACACTGTACGTTTCATTAACGTGTATGTTGTTTAATAATACACATCTTAAAGTTGTAGCGCTTACCTTGCAATTATTTGATGAAATAGGGAAATAGATTT
>NW_013846459.1:0-378 GCF_000517525.1 Limulus polyphemus
ATACTGGGACAACAGGTAGCAAGTAGACTCTTTTTGAATCTTTTGGAGAGCCATTTATTCGACTCGACTTTCTGTGATATTGATATTCTGATTCACAATGAAATACAAGTGCAACCCAAATCGAATGTAAAAGTAGGTTTTGGGGATAATTGGAACATAAAGTTATTATACAATATGACTAGGGTTAACAGTGTATATAATCGTTCTTGTGACCTAATTTGTACATACAAATGGTTTAAATTTGCTAATGCTGCTTGTCCTTACATTGAGTCAATGCTTCACCAGACTTGGCCCCATTGGCATAGCGGTATGTCTGCGGACTTACAACGCTAGAAACCGGGTTTCGATACTCGTGGTGTGCAGAGCACAGATAGCCCA
>NW_013846460.1:0-378 GCF_000517525.1 Limulus polyphemus
TTCCAAGGAGAATAGCTCCAGCAAAGCGACAACAGATAGAGAAGGTCATGGATGGTCTAATTAAGGAAGGGATAGTCCCTGATCAGCTCCCATTGTGTTGGTCCAGAAGAAGGATGGGACCCAACGTTGCTGTGTGGACTTCAGGGCTCTTAACAGTATAACTGAAAAAGACTCGTACCCACTGCCAAGAATTGATGATACTCTTGATGCCCTTGGTGGAGCCAGGTGGTTTTCAACTCTGGACTTAAAGTCGGGTTTCCATCAATTGAAAATGACTGAAGCAGATAAACCTAAGACTGCATTTAATTATGGTCAAGGTCTCTGGCAATATCGTGTGATGCCATACGGGCTTAGCAATGCTCCAGCAACATTTGAGAG
>NW_013846461.1:0-582 GCF_000517525.1 Limulus polyphemus
TTTTAATGGCTCTTCTTCTCATTGTATAATAGCAAAGGAACATAACTGTTGATTTTTATATTTTAATGGCTCTTCTTCCCATTGTATAATAGCAGAGTTACCTAAATGTTGTTTTTTATGTTTTACTGGTTCTTCTTCACGTTGTATGATAGCAAAGGAACCTAACTGTTTTTTTATGTTTTAATGTTTCATCTTCACGTTATATAATAGCAGAGGAGACTAATTGTTGTTTTTTATATCTTAATGTTTATTCTTCACGATGTATAGTATCAGAGGAACCTAACTGTTGATTTTATGTTTTACTGGTTCTTCTTCACGATGTACAATAGAAGAGGAACCTAACTGTTGATTTTTATATTTTAATGGCTCTTCTTCCCAACAGTTAGGTTCCTTTGCTATTATACAATTATTATACAATGGGAAGAAGGGCCATTAAAATATAAAATCGAAGAGGAACCCAACTGTGATTTTTATATTTTAATGGCTCTTCTTCCCATTGTATAATAGCAGAGGAACCTAACTGTTGTTTTTTATGTTTTAATGTTTCTTCTTCGCGTTTGATAATAGCAAAGGAACCTAACT
>NW_013846462.1:0-378 GCF_000517525.1 Limulus polyphemus
CATGTACCTTTAATAAAACTACACAGTGATTACATGTACCTGTAATAAAACTACACAGTGATTACATGTACCTGTAATAAAACTACATGGTGATTACATGTACTTGTAATAAAACTACACGGTGATTACATGTACCTGTAATAAAACTACATGGTGATTACATGTACTTGTAATAAAACTACACGGTGATTACATGTACCTGTAATAAAACTACACGGTGATTACATGTACTTGTAATAAAACTACACAGTGATTACATGTACTTGTAATAAAACTACACGGTGATTACATGTACTTGTAATAAAACTACACGGTGATTACATGTACCTGTAATAAAACTACATGGTGATTACATGTACCTGTAATAAAACTACACAG
>NW_013846463.1:0-379 GCF_000517525.1 Limulus polyphemus
GATTATAAGCGTTATAACAATCACAGTTATAGCTTTCGAAGTTTATAACACACTAACTATAGCAAACCAATAATACATACTCTTTTTTTTTTTTTGGTGCGTCGGTTATATGTGGAGAGTTTCTCGAAATTTCAGTTTCACGTAACAATACTGACGCTAACGCTAGTTTTGACGTACACACATATATTGTTGATTCTTACACCCGAGAATCTTCTACAACTTTAGAGAATAGGCGGGAGTTTCGCAATACATATTTAACGGTCTAAGTTTTGTACATTTCTAAATATAGATTTAATTTAAACAAACATCGATATTAAAATAAATATATAATAATAAATCCGTCACATAACTTTCTGCCCTCCCTCTAGTCCATCACTTC
>NW_013846464.1:0-378 GCF_000517525.1 Limulus polyphemus
GAGGGTATCAACATTAACAGAGCTGAATAACACATACACATTGGACAGGAAAGTACCGAGGGTATCAACATTAACAGAACTGAATAACACATACACATTGGACAGGAAAGTACCGAGGGTATCAACATTAACAGAACTGAATAACACATACACATTGGACAGGAAAGTACCGAGGGTACAGCTTTGGTGGTTCCATTCTTGTATCATCTGCGAGTGGGATCGAACTTGAAACTGCTAGTAAGGACAACTGTAACAATAACAGGCCCGGCATGGCCAAGTGGTTAGGGCGCTCGACTCGTAATCTGCTGGTCGCGGGTCCGAATCCTCGTCACACCAAATATGCTCGCCCTTTCAGCCGTGGGGGCGTTATAATGTGAC
>NW_013846465.1:0-377 GCF_000517525.1 Limulus polyphemus
AAAGTAATATAAGGTTAGGAAATCAGTGAAAATAAAAATTCGGCGACTTTTTGTGTACTTTGGATATCAGAGCACTTTTTGTGTGAGTACCTGCAATGAGAGTTCATTTCTGCAGTCGCCTCTGTGTGCATTGTTATAAGACGATACAATGCTTACAGGCAGTTGATACAAGTAGTCTGACTAGTGTGTGCATGGTTACACAACTTTGTGATAGAGAAGACGTGTGCATGTATTGTGTGTGCTTCTACATATATTTGTGTGTTGTACATATGTGTTAATATATTTATATTTAAATCTGGAACACTGGTTCAATACACGGATTAAACCCGAACAGGTGACTTTGGATATCAGAGAACGTTTTGTTTAAGTACCAGCAA
>NW_013846466.1:0-374 GCF_000517525.1 Limulus polyphemus
CTAGTCTAAGCCCTGTGACAAAGAACTATTGGGCACAATGGGACCAGTTGAAGCTTGAAGATGGTATTCTTGTCCAGAGATGGGAAACTGCAGATGGGAAAGTGACGACCTGGCAAACGGTTATACCGAAAAAGTTACGGGAAGTTGTGCTGCGTCAATCCCATGATACTTTAACAGGAGGACATCTCAGAATTAAGAAGACATTGAGTCACCTACGCAGTACATGGTGTGCTAAAAGGGGACCCAAGCATAAGGAACGTGCTCCAATTAAGTTACATCAAGTTGGCGCACCAATGGAAAGAGTAGCCGTTGACATTGCCGGTCCTCTGCCCCAAACTCGTGCTGGAAATAAGTACACGGATTATTTCACCAAG
>NW_013846467.1:0-378 GCF_000517525.1 Limulus polyphemus
TCACTAGCTATAAATAAACGCAGCTGATTTTCCGAGTAGAAACATTAGCTACAAGCAAACACAGCTGATTATCCTAGTAGAAACACTAGCTGCAAGTAAACGCAATTGATTATCCGAGTAGAAACACTAGCTATAAGTAAACACAGCTGATTATCCGATTTGAAACACAATCTATAAGTAAACACAGTTGATTATCCGAGTTGAAACACTAGCTATAAGTCAACGCAGCTGCTTATCCGAGTTGAAACACTAACTATAAGTAAACGCAGTTGATTATCCGAGAAGAAACACTAGCAGTAAGTAAACGCAGTTGAGTGTCCGAGTTGAAACACTAGCTATAAGTAAACGTAGCTGAGTGTATGAGTTGAAACACTAGCT
>NW_013846468.1:0-379 GCF_000517525.1 Limulus polyphemus
ATTTAGTCTAAACATTTATGTTTTAATGTTATAATTTATTGTCATTCTAGAACGAAAGAGGCATAACTTATATTTATTTCATAATTTTTTTGGTCAAATCTACCAAACCTGTACAGAGATTCGTTAGTGAAAATAACAGATAAAATATAAAGTTTTTTTCTTAAGAAACATTTGATAACTATTTGGACATTATAAAGATTTCATATGTGAAATTTGAAAACTTTCTGATGCATAAAAGTATTTTCAAACTTAAAATGAAAATGACTTTGCATGTTGGTTAGGCAACACGTGAAAAAAAAAGGCATGAGAAAAACATTGCTTACCAAACCTTAAGACTTAATAAAAAAAAATTATATTTTGCATATGAAAACATTGTAAT
>NW_013846469.1:0-375 GCF_000517525.1 Limulus polyphemus
TTTTTGGCCCCTCTCCTTACTTATTTCAAGTACAAGGAGAAACTGGGTGATTTTTCATGTCAGAAAGTATGAGTACCGTCAGTCGTCTGTACCTACACTGCCTGGTGAAACTTGATTGTATAGCAGGAACTTATATAATTTGTTCACTAAAAGAAACAGGAAAATATTTATTTAATGCATGGATTGATTCTGAGAACCCGTACATCAATGAAAACTGTCTATCAACAACGAATTGTCTGCAGCGATATTGTTATATAAATTATCATTGTAATAAAACAAATGTTAAGTAAATTCAATATGTATACACGTGAAACTTGGATATAGGTATTATATATATATATATATATATATATATATATATGTTTCTATTATTAG
>NW_013846470.1:0-378 GCF_000517525.1 Limulus polyphemus
GATTTAACGATGCTGTGTACTGTCAATAAGAAGATACAAGATTTAACGATACTGTGTACTGTCAATAAGAAGACACAAGATTTAACGATACTGTGTACTGTCAATAAGAAGATACAAGATTTAACGATACTGTGTACTGTCAATAAGATGACACAAGATTTAACGATACTGTGTACTGTCAATAAGAAAACATAAGATTTAACGATACTATGTACTTTCAGTAAGAAAACACAAGATTTAACAATACTGTGTACTGTCAATAAGAAGACACAAGATTTAACAATACTGTGTACTATCAATAAGAAGACACCAGATTTAACGATAATGTCTACTGTCAATAAGAAGACACAAGATTTAACGATATTGTGTACTGTCAAT
>NW_013846471.1:0-1103 GCF_000517525.1 Limulus polyphemus
AAACACATTACTGCTACATATAACCTTCCATTCACATTACTTTTACGTACAACCTTCTCTTCACATTACTTCTACATATAACCTTCCATACACTTTACTTGTACATATAGCTTTACTTGTTACATTCAACACATTGAAATTACATCATTTAAATTTCTTTCTTTTAGTTGTTAATTTTGATACCGGTTTTCCTTGAGAGATAAGGCATAACAGAGTAGGTAGAAATATCGATATGGAATGAGGACACACAAGACACTCACCAACATGAATATTCTTAAAGATTAGGTAGAAATGTTGATACGGTATGAATGAACACAATACACTCACCAACATGAACATTCTTAAGCGAAGACTTCATGTCATCACTTCAGAACAACCTGGAACATTCCTAGCACAGCCCGGAGCTACTACACAAATTCTTAACAAATCCGTTATTTGCTCAAAGATCAATAAGTACCAAAGTATGACTGTTTAAATATATAATTGAAGTATCTGTAAGCACTTCACTGACTCTATTAGATAAATTACTTCACTTACTCTAATAGATAAATTCTTATGTCAGTATACACTACGCTTACTCGATTAGATAAATTATTGTGTTAATATACACTACACTTACTCTATTAGATATGTTATTGTGTTAATGTACACTACACGTACTCTATTAGATATGTTATTGTTTCACTGTACACTATAGTTACCCTATTAGATAAATTATTGTGTTAATATACACTACACTTATTCTATAAGTTAAATTATTGTGTTAATATACACTGCACTTACTCTATTAGATATGTTATTGTGTTAATATACACTACACTTATTCTATTAGTTAAATTATTGTGTTAATATACACTTACTCTATTAGATAAATTATTGTGTTAATATACACTGCACTTACTCTATTAGATAAATTATTGTGTTAATATACACTGCACTTACTCTATTAGATAAATTATTGTTTTAATGTACAATACACTTATTCTGTTAGATAAATTATTGTGTTAATGTACAATACACTTATTCTGTTAGATAAATTATTGTGTTAATATACACTGCACTTACTCTATTAGATAAATTATTGTGTTAATATACAATACACT
>NW_013846472.1:0-378 GCF_000517525.1 Limulus polyphemus
ACACAGTATCGTTAAATCTTATACCTTGTTCTTGATAGTACACAGTATCGTTAAATCTTGTGTCTTCATATTGACAGTACACAGTATTGTTAAATCTTGTGTTCTTCTTATTGACAATACACAGTATGGTTAAATCATGTGTCTTCTTGTTGATAGTACAGAGTATCTTTCAATCTCGTATCTTCTTATTGACAGTACACAGTATCGTTAAATCTTGTGTCTTCTTATTGACAGTGCACAATAATGTTAAATCTTGTGTCTTCTTATTGACAGTACACAGTATTGTTAAATCTTGTGTCTTCTTATTGATAAAACACACTATCGTTAAATCTCGTGTCTTCTTATTGATAAAAACACTATCGTTAAATCTCGTGTCTT
>NW_013846473.1:0-377 GCF_000517525.1 Limulus polyphemus
TATAAAAGCACATTCTGTCCTTAATAGCCAACAGTTTTATCCTATAGTAAAGTTATATAAAAGCACATTCTGTCCTTAATAGCCAACAGTTTTAGCCTATAGTAAAGTTATATAAAAGCACATTCTGTCCTTAATAGCCAACAGTTTCAGCCTATAGTAAAGTTATATAAAAGCACATTCTGTCCTTAATAGCCAACAGTTTTAGCCTATAGTAAAGTTATATAAAACCACATTCTGTCCTTAATAGCTAACAGTTTTAGCCTATAGTAAAGTTATATAAAAGCACATTCTGTCCTTAATAGCCAACAGTTTTAGCCTATAGTAAAGTTATATAAAAGCACTTTCTGTCCTTAATAGCCAACAGTTTCAGCCTATAG
>NW_013846474.1:0-378 GCF_000517525.1 Limulus polyphemus
TCACCCTGTATTAGTGTTAGGTGCTAAACGTTTCTGCTATAGTTTATATCACCCTGTATTAGTGTTAGGTGCTAAACGTTTCTGCTATAGTTTATATCACCCTGTATTAGTGTTAGGTGATAAACGTTTCTGCTATAGTTTATATCACCCTGTATTAGTGTTAGGTGCTAAACGTTTCTGCTATAGTTCATATCACCCTCTATTGGTGTTAGGTGCTAAACATTTCTGCTATAGTTCATATCACCCTGTATTAGTGTTAGGTGATAAACGTTTCTGCTATAGTTCATATCACCCTCTATTGGTGTTAGGTGCTAAACATTTCTGCTATAGTTTATATCACCCTGTATTAGTGTTAGGTGATAAACGTTTCTGCTATAG
>NW_013846475.1:0-378 GCF_000517525.1 Limulus polyphemus
CATTAAATATTTCTATCAACCACTTGACTCCACACCTTAAATATTTCTATCAACCACTTGACTACTCACATTAAATATTTCTATCAATTACTTGACTCCTCACATTAAATATTTCTATTAACCACTTGACTACTCACATTAAATATTTCTGTCAACCACTTGACTCCTCACATAAAATATTTCTATCAACCACTTGACTCCTCACATTAAATATTTCTGTCAACCACTTGACTCCTCACATTAAATATTTCTATTAACCACTTGACTACTCACATTAAATATTTCTAACAACCACTTGACTCCTCACATTAAATATTTCTATTAACCACTTGACTCCACACCTTAAATATTTCTATCAACCACTTGACTCCTCACATA
>NW_013846476.1:0-377 GCF_000517525.1 Limulus polyphemus
CACACCTTGTCTCCTGGTACAAAGCTGACTTCAGTAGACTTCTTATCATAATATAGCTTCATCGAATCAGCAGATGTTTTCAAGTTTGAATGCACATGATGGTGAATATCATCCATCCTTTCCGATAACACTTTCACGAACTCTGACACATTTTCAGGCAACTCTTCATTAGGTGGGCGTTCTGTTAACAGATCCACTGGCAACCGAAGTTCCCGACCAAACATTAACTTTGCTGGAGTGTATCCAGTGGTTTCATGCTCTGCTGTCCTATAGGCCATCAACAGTGGAGGGAGTAAGACATCCCAGTCATCTTGGCGGCTATTACAAAACTTTGCCAATTCCTGTCCAAGTGTCCAGTTGTACTTTTCTACCATCCC
>NW_013846477.1:0-374 GCF_000517525.1 Limulus polyphemus
AAGGCACAAACGTTCTATAAAAGTATACATAAAACATACACATCAAATTCACAACAGTAGAAGAAACGGTCAGAAGCTTCACAAATACAATTAATTTGTTTCAAATAGCCATTTTTTAGTGAATTTCTATTGTTGAAAATTTTTAAATACCTTGAAACAAAATATGAACAAGAAAGGATATGAATATTCAACTTTTGCGTAACACTGTGCTGTTTGGATTTTTTAAGGATATTTAAAACTATAGAAAATGGCACAATTTAACTTCCGAAATATGAAAGATTGCCACCTGACGGCAATGATCGAGACTAATTGCACAAAAATGGCGCTTGTCAATAACCAGTCTGCTACTGGAGATACAAACACAACGTTGTTTT
>NW_013846478.1:0-623 GCF_000517525.1 Limulus polyphemus
TGATTTCTTTAAGAGTTGTCTTATGACCATGTTCCCACAGTATGATTTCTTTAAGAGTTGTCTTGTGACCATGTTCCCACTGTGTGATTTCTTTACGAGTTGTCTTGTGACCATGTTCCCACAGTGTGATTTCTTTACGAGTTGTCTTGTGACCATGTTCCCACAGTGTCATTTCTTTACAAGTTGTCTGGTGACCATGTTCCCACAGTATGATTTCTTTACGAGTTGTCTTGTGACCACGTTCCCACAGTATGATTTCTTTACGAGTTGTCTTGTGACCATGTTCCCACAGTGTCATTTCTTTACAAGTTGTCTGGTGACCATGTTCCCACAGTATGATTTCTTTACGAGTTGTCTTGTGACCATGTTCCCATTGTGTGATTTCTTTACGAGTTGTCTTGTGACCATGTTCCCACAGTGTGATTTCTTTACGAGTTGTCTTGTGACCATGTTCCCAGTGTGATTTCTTTACGAGTTGTCTCGTGACCATGTTCCCACAGTGTGATTTCTTTACGAGTTGTCTCGTGACCATGTTCCCACAGTATTTGTTTACGAGTTGTCTTGTGACCATGTTCCCACAGTGTGATTTCTTTACGAGTTGTCTTGTGACCATGTTCCCACAG
>NW_013846479.1:0-378 GCF_000517525.1 Limulus polyphemus
TTCACTAAGTTAAGAGTGCTTCATGAACAAGTGGATGAAATGCTCCATTGTTTGTCCAACAAGGTAAGAGTACTTCATGAACATGTAGATGAAATGCTCCATTGTTTGTCCAATAAGGTAAGAGTACTTCATGAACAAGTGGATGAAATGCTCCATTGTTTGTTCACTAAGTTAAGAGTGCTTCATGAACATGTAGATGAAATGCTCCATTGTTTGTTCACTAAGTTAAGAGTACTTCATGAACAAGTAGATGAAATGCTCCATTGTTTGTCCAATAAGGTAAGAGTACTTCATGAACAAGTAGATGAAATGCTCCATTGTTTGTCCAATAAGGTAAGAGTACTTCATGAACAAGTGGATGAAATGCTCCATTGTTTG
>NW_013846480.1:0-376 GCF_000517525.1 Limulus polyphemus
GTTATGGACAACTATGTATAAATATAGAGGTGTTATGGACCAACTATGTAGAAATATATAGGGTGTTAAGGACGACTATGTAATTAATACACCGGGGGTTATGGACAACTATGTAGAAATATAGAGGGTGTTATGGACAACTATGTAATAAATATACAAGATGTTATGGATAACTATGTAGAAATAAAGAGGGAGTTATGGACAACTATGTAATAAATATACAGGGTGTTATGGACAACTACGTAGAAATATATAGGGTGTTAAGGACGACTATGTAATTAATACACCGGGGGTTATGGACAACTATGTAGAAATATAGAGGGTGTTATGGACAACTATGTAATAAATATACAAGATGTTATGGATAACTATGTAG
>NW_013846481.1:0-378 GCF_000517525.1 Limulus polyphemus
TTTTTATAGATAGTACACGGTATTGCTAAATCTTGTGTCTTTTTATGGATAGTACACAGTATTGCTAAATCGTGTGTCTCCTTATTGATAGTGCACAGTATCATTAAATATTGTGTCTTCTTATTGACAGTACACAGTATCGTTAAATCTTCTGTCTTCTTATTGACAGGACACATTATTGTTAAATCTTGTGTTTTCCTACTGACAGTACACATTATCGTCGAATAGTGTCTCTTCTTATTGACAGTACACAGTATCGTTAAATCTCGTGTCTTCTTATTGACAGTACACAATATCGTTAAATCTTGTGTCTTCTTATTGACAGTACACAATATTGTTAAATCTTGTGTCTTCTTATTGAAAGTACACAGTATCGTT
>NW_013846482.1:0-378 GCF_000517525.1 Limulus polyphemus
AAGTGTTTATAATATGATATGAAGGAAGTAACCATAGCAACAGATTGTAACACTAACACTGGGAAAAGTGTTTATAATATGATATGAAGGAAGTAACCATAGCAACAGATTGTAACACTAACACTGGGAAAAGTGTTTATAATAAGATATAAAGGAAACAACAGTAAGTGTGTAACATACTTGTAATACAGATATCACCCAGTGTCGATGTTTGGAGACCATTAAAACACAAAGTGGATGTATGTCAAGACATACAGTCTTGTACTACAGATATAACATATTGTTAATATCTTAACACTTGTAACACAAAGTGGATGTATGTCAAGACATACAGTCTTGTACTACAGATATAACATATTGTTAATATCTCGACACTAG
>NW_013846483.1:0-378 GCF_000517525.1 Limulus polyphemus
GTGACGTTGTTGTTGAGGAGAATCCCAATGTGTTTCCCTCGTGTGCTGTGAAATTAAGCCAAAAACAAATGATAGACATTGATTCAGAGGGCGATATTATAGATTTTTTTGGATCCAACGGGGATCTTATGGATGATTGTCCTACTGACAATTTCTCGGTGAGTAAAAATGATAGACGTGATGGATCTGATTCAACTGGTGAAATTTCATTTACTAAAAGTAAACTGGTCGCTGAGCAAAAGAAGGATCCGCAGATCTCTTCATTATTTAAATATGCACTCCCAAAAGATGAACTGGAGAAAGTTCCAAATGGCTATTTTTTCAAAAATGGTGTGCTTATGAGGAAATGGAGACCACCGGACGTGCCAGCTTCAGAGG
>NW_013846484.1:0-377 GCF_000517525.1 Limulus polyphemus
TTGTTGTAAGACGATACAATGCTTACAGGCAGTTGATACAAGTAGTGTGATGAGTGTGCGCGTGGTTACACAGCTTTGTGATAGAGAAGACGTGTGCGTGTATTGTGTGTGCTTCTACGTATATTTGTGTGTTGTACATATGTGTTTATATATTTATATTTAAATGTGGAACACTGGTTCAATACACGGATTAAACATGAACAGGCGACTTTGGATATTAGAGCACTTTTTGTTTAAGTACCTGCAATGAAGTTTCCAAGAAAGACAATTACGAGCCTGCTGCAGCGATCGTGTTTTTAACTTGCATTGCCGTGTATGAAAGGGACTGACTTCAGTGAATTATGTCATATATTTTGCTTATTTGAGTGTCGAAAAAG
>NW_013846485.1:0-376 GCF_000517525.1 Limulus polyphemus
AATATGCAGAGTTTTACCTTCCTAATGTTTGTTTTAAAGGAGTTATGGGACGTTTTGCGTTTTGTACCAGTACTTCGTTCCATTTGGACGGATCTTCTCGAAATTTTTTCAAGAACGTTCTTTGCATAGTTGCATATTTACATGCAAAATTCTAGCCTTCTATTATAATTTTTGCGACTTTTGTGGTCGTTTTATGTTACTCTTTTATTGGCTTTTCTGAAAGCGTATGTGTACTGCAGTGAAGCTTTTGGTTACTGATTGATTTTCGATTTCTTGTTACCAGAGGGTCCTATTTGGATGATTCTTCACCAAATTTGGTATGTAGGTACACTTTAACTTTGCGTAGTAATATGAAAGTTTACCTTCCTACTGTTTG
>NW_013846486.1:0-378 GCF_000517525.1 Limulus polyphemus
AAAGGACTTGTGTCGCTAAAGTTTCGTCGTAACTTTCTCGGTATAACTGTTTGCCAGGTCTTCACTTTCTCATCTGCAGTTTCCCATCTCCAGACAAGAATACCATCTTCAAGCTTCAACTGGTCCCATTGTGCCCAATAGTTCTTTGTCACAGGGCTTAACCCGATACTTGCCGTGGCCGTTTTGTCTTATTGTGAGGGCAAAATCATTTGTGAATTGAAAAAATGATAGAGAACTTATCTTTTATTGGATTTCAGAATTTATTTTTGTAAATAGTAGCATAACCTTCAATTATTTGTCCAAAATTGTATTATTTAATAAAGTTTAAGGAGGAATGTAATGAAAATATTCCTAAAATACGTTTTAGAGTTTTAGACT
>NW_013846487.1:0-377 GCF_000517525.1 Limulus polyphemus
TTATAATGGACACACATAAGAACGTTTGTTCTCTAAAGTTGTAGAAGATTCTCGAGTGTAAGAATCAACAATATACTTGTGTAGGTAAACGCTAGTGTAGTGCTTGTATTGTTGTGTAACCTGAAATTTCGGAAAACTCTCCATACGCCTATAACTATAACGAACGCGACGAACCTAAAAACAGTATCTATTATTGGTTTGCTATATTTGATGTGCTATAAACTTCGGAAGCTATAACTGTGATTGTTATAATGCGTATTAATTGGGAAACTTAAGATATTTGACCAGGAACATTTATAAATTTCGAACATTACAAACCATTTAACTTCAGTGGATTCATATCGGACATTAGTACTTTTACGAAAACATTACCTAAC
>NW_013846488.1:0-375 GCF_000517525.1 Limulus polyphemus
CCACAGCTAGTACACCTTACTACTAACTGACCACAGCTAGTACACCCTACTACCAGCTGACCACAGCTAGTACACCCTACTACCAGCTGACCACAGCTAGTACATCTTACTACCAACTGACCACAGCTAGTACACCCTACTACCAGTTGACCACAGCTAGTACACCTTACTACCAGCTGACCACAGCTAGTACACCTTACTACCAGCTGACCACAGCTAGTACACCTTACTACCAGCTGACCACAACTAGTACATTTTACTACCAGCTGACCACAGCTAGTACACCTTACTACCAGCTGACCACAGCTAGTACACCTTACTACTAACTGACCACAGCTAGTACACCCTACTACCAGCTGACCACAGCTAGTACAC
>NW_013846489.1:0-231 GCF_000517525.1 Limulus polyphemus
GCAGGGTGTTTCAAAATCTTACAGGAAACGTTTGATCATGGTGCAGGGTGTTTCAAAATCTTACAGGGAAAGTTTGATCATGGTGCAGGGTGTTACAAAATCTTACAGGGAAATTTGATCATGGTGCAGGGTGTTACAAAATCTTACACGGAAAGTTTGATCATGGTGCAGGGTGTTACATAATCTTACAGGGAAAGTTTGATCATGGTGCAGGATGTTTCAAAATCTTAC
>NW_013846490.1:0-376 GCF_000517525.1 Limulus polyphemus
GTTTTTGGGAACTTCGGGAAACCACATTTTGTTGTAGTTACCTGTGATAAAAGTCTGTTGGTTGATGTCATGGATTTCTTTATTCTGTAGTTGGAGGATGTTTGAGGTAAGGGTGGTCTTTTGTTCTTTTATGTAGCGGGTCACTAGTCTTCTGGCTAGATCTTCTAGACACGCCTTGAATTCTAGGCATGGAGTTGTTTTGTGGTTGATGGCAAATTTGAGGCCTTTGTTTGTTTAGAAGTTGAAGTTATGTTCCATACTGTATATATATATATATATATTTGTCAGTGTAAATTACTTGTACCTGATGATGACAAAACCTTGTCGAAACGTTGTACATTTGCTGTTATGTTATACTTATATTAAAGTTTTTCTT
>NW_013846491.1:0-379 GCF_000517525.1 Limulus polyphemus
AATACTCTATATTGCAGCCTTAACATGAACAACAAGATAACAAAAATTCCAATAATAATGGCTGGCGTTTTTTTTTTAGGATTTTACATGTGCTCGGGGGGAGGGGCAGGGAGCATAAAGACAAAGATTTAATTTTGAGGCAAAAACAAATAATAATTTTATGTAAGTGGAAATCCCAATGAAGAGAATAAACGTCTTATTTTTCTTTATTGTGTGCGTAGTTTTGCTACAACTTAACTTACATAGAGCACAATTTCTTTCTTTCAACTTAACATATACTCCTTACAAATACCTTGCCCCCCAAGTGGCACAGCGGTATGTCTGCGAACTTACAACGCTAGAAACCGTGTAGCTTTACACTGAGTGGTCACAAGTAAAT
>NW_013846492.1:0-377 GCF_000517525.1 Limulus polyphemus
TTAGTACTGCTTTAATGTAGAGTAATTAGTACTGCTTTAATGTAGAGTAACCCAGTACTGCTTTAATGTAGAGTAACTAGTAACTGCTTTAATGTAGAGTAACTAGTACTGCTTTAATGTAGAGTAACTACTACTGCTTTATTGTAGAGTAACTACTACTGCTTTAATGTAGAGTAACTACTACTGCTTTATTGTAGAGTAACTACTACTGCTTTAATGTAGAGTAACCCAGTACAACTTTATTATAGAGTAACTAGTACTGTACCATATTTAATAAGCAATATTTCCCACAGATATTGTGACTGGTATAATATAGTTGAAATTACTATGGATGTAAATTATGTAAAAGTATGGTAACATATAGAAAATAAGCTGTG
>NW_013846493.1:0-378 GCF_000517525.1 Limulus polyphemus
ACATTATTTTCTTGACGACCTGACAGTTCATGTATAAAGTACGTACACTTACAACTACTTGTCTTCACGTGCTTCTAAATATGATATTTTTTAGAATTGCTTATCTTTTGAGTTTTTATAAATTAAAGTCGATTTTCCTTTAAACTGTTTTTTTATTCTTGGACCTTTTTTTGCAAATATAATATTATATGATTTATGAATTTCTTAATCGGACTGTGATTTTTAACTTCTTCGATTCAACTGTTTAAGAGTGGAAAAATGTGATTCGAACAGCTTGTTACATTGGTGGTTACTTCAGCGTACTGGCCGGCATGGCCAGGTGGATAAAGCGCTCGACTCGCAATCTGAGGGTCGCGGGTTCGAATCCCCCGTCCCACC
>NW_013846494.1:0-378 GCF_000517525.1 Limulus polyphemus
TGGCACCGTGAGAAGCATAGAGAGCACAATTTGAGCTACTGGCAGAGATGAATGGATGGACAGAGGAGCAGAAAGCTGTATATCTGGCAACGAGCTTGAAGGGACAACCACTGGAAATACTTGGACAGTTGACAGCAGCCGACAGACACAGCTATAGAACACTGGTGTCGGCTCTAGGACTCAGGTATGGAACCCAGTCAGAAGTCTATAGGGCCAGGTTCAGGACGAGAGTCCGTGCTAAAGGGGAGAGCCTGCAAGAGCTGGCACAGGATTTGGAGGGCATGGCACACAAGGCCTACCCAACTGCACCACCCGATCTCCTCAAGTTGTTGCTGAGGGATCAGTTCGTAGATGCCTTGGACAGTCCACAACTTAAGA
>NW_013846495.1:0-377 GCF_000517525.1 Limulus polyphemus
TTTTCAAGTTTGAACGCACTTGATGGTGAATATCATCCATCCTTTCTGATAACACTTTCACAAACTCTGACACATTCTCAGGCAACTCTTCATAAGGTGGACGTCCTATTAACAGATCCACTAGCAACCGAAGTTCCCGACCAAACATCAACTTTGCTGGAGTGTATCCAGTGGTTTCATGCTCTGCTGTTTTATAGGCCATCAACAGTGGAGGAAGTAAGACATCCCAGTCATCTTGGCAGCTATTACAAAACTTTGCCAATTCCTGTCCCAGTGTCCAGTTGTACTTTTCTACCATCCCATCAGACTGTGGGTGAAGTGGCGTTGTCCTGGACTTTCGTATGCCAAACAACTTGCAGCATTCATAGAACACAGCT
>NW_013846496.1:0-376 GCF_000517525.1 Limulus polyphemus
GTCCACTAAACTCACTAAACACCAAGCTATACAAGTCCACCAAACTCAATAAACACCAAGCTATACAAGTCCACTAAACTCACTAAACACCAAGCTATACAAGTCCACCAAACTCACTAAACACCAAGCTATACAAGTCCACTAAACTCACTAAACACCAAGCTATACAAGTCCACTAAACTCACTAAACACCAAGCTATACAAGTCCACTAAACTCACTAAACACCAAGCTATACAAGTCCACTAAACTCACTAAACACCAAGCTATACAGGTCCACTAAACTCACTAAACACCAAGCTATACAGGTCCACTAAACTCACTAAACACCAAGCTATACAAGTCCACTAAACTCACTAAACACCCAGGGCGGATTGG
>NW_013846497.1:0-379 GCF_000517525.1 Limulus polyphemus
CCCTTTGTGTATAGGAGGGTTTGTTGTTTGTAATTAAGCACAAAACTACACAATGGGCTATCTGTGCTCCGCCCACCACGGGTATCGAAACCCCGGATTCTAACGTTGTAAGTCCGCAGACATACCGCTGTGCCACTGGGGGGGGGGGCGTATAGGAGGGACCAGCGATGGAATTATTCCACCGACAAAAGTTTTTAAAGCTTTCATACTTTCTGAGTCACTAGAAAGAAAACGAATTCCATACGGCAACTCATATTTCTATGGTTACAGTTTATCCAGGTTCATCTTCTTCGAGAAACAAAGTGTCTTTGTGGATATGAAGAGTTGAAACGTTATGTTATATCAATATATATATATATATATATATATATATATATAC
>NW_013846498.1:0-379 GCF_000517525.1 Limulus polyphemus
AGTACATTTCAATATAGTCTTCTGGTACGTTGATCCGCAAAACACGGGTTCAGGAAATGTAATTAGTACATTTCAATATAGTCTTCTGGTACGTTGATCCGCAAAACACGGGTTCAGGAAATGTAATTAGTACATTTCAATATAGTCTTCTGGTACGTTGATCCGCAAAACACAGGTTCGGGAAATGTAATTAGTACATTTCAATATAGTCTTCTGGTACGTTGATCCGCAAAACACAGGTTCGGGAAATGTAATTAGTACATTTCAATATAGTCTTCTGGTACGTTGATCCGCAAAACACAGGTTCAGGAAATGTAATGAGTACATTTCAATATAGTCTTCTGGTACGTTGATCCTAATTTCTCTTCCATGACACTTC
>NW_013846499.1:0-378 GCF_000517525.1 Limulus polyphemus
CCCTTTGGTCTTCCTGGGGTTATACAACCATACCTTATCTCCTGGTTCAAAGCTGACTTCAGTAGATCTCTTGTTATAAGTTAACTTCATCGAATCAGCAGACGTTTTCAAGTTTGAATGCACTTGATGGCGGATATCAACCATCCTTTCCGATAACACTTTCACAAACTCTGACACATTCTCAGGCAACTCTTCATAAGGTGGGCGTCCTGTTAACAGATCCACTGGCAACCGAAGTTCCCGACCAAACATCAATTTTGCTGGAGTGTATCCAGTGGTTTCATGCTCTGCTGTCCTATAGGCCATCAACAGTGGAAGGAGTAAGACATCCCAATCATCTTGGCGGCTATTACAAAACTTTGCCAATTCCTGTCTCAG
>NW_013846500.1:0-378 GCF_000517525.1 Limulus polyphemus
TTACGCTTCGGTCCCATTTTAGCACTACATGTACTGCATGTCCTGCACAATTCTTCCACATCTTGCCTCATACCTATCCAGTAAAATCTTTGTCGTAGGTGAATCAATGTCTTCCTAATTCCGAGATGTCCTCCTGTTAAATTATCATGGGATTGACGCGGCACAACTTCCCGTAACTTCCTCGGTATAACTGTTTGCCAAGTCGTCACTTTCCCATCGGTAGTTTCCCATCTCCGTACAAGAATACAATCTGCAAGCTTCAAATGGTCCCATTGTGCCCAATAGTTCTTTGTCACAGGGCTTAAGCTAGACACCTTCTCCCAAGCAGGGCGCAAAACACTTGTTTTTAGGAAATCAATTATAGGCTTCAAATCTTGG
>NW_013846501.1:0-380 GCF_000517525.1 Limulus polyphemus
CTAATTTACGTGGTATACACAGTGTGAACGCCCACGTGCACAGAAAGTTTGGTTACTGGGTGTTTGTACAACGTAGTAGTTCTAATTTACGTGGTGTACACAGTGTGAACGCCCACGTGCACAGAAAGTTTGGTTACTGGGTGTTTATACAACGTAGTAGTTCTAATTTACGTGGTATACACAGTGTGAACGCCCACGTGCACCGAAAGTTAGGTTACTGGGTGTTTATACAACGTAGTAGTTCTAATTTACGTGGTATACACAGTGTGAACGCCCACGTGTACAGAAAGTTAGGTTACTGGGTGTTTATACAACATAGTAGTTCTAATTTACCTGGTGTACACAGTGTGAACGCCCACGTGCACAGAAAGTTTGGTTAC
>NW_013846502.1:0-375 GCF_000517525.1 Limulus polyphemus
GGAGATGGGAAAGTGACGACCTGGCAAACGGTTATACTGAGAAAGTTACGGGAAGTTGTGCTGCGTCAATCCCATGATAGTTTAACAGAAGGACATCTCAGAGTTAAGAAAACACTGAGTCACCTGCAACAGAGATTTTACTGGATAGGTATGAGGCAACATGTGGAAGAATGGTGCAGGACGTGCAGTACATGTTGTGCTAAAAGGGGACCCAAGCATAATGGACGTGCTCCAATGAAGTTATATCAATGGAAAGAGTAGCCATTGACATTGCTGGTCCTCTGCCCCAAACTCATGCTGGAAACAAGTACATTTGTGTGGTGATGGATTATTTCACCTAGTGGCCTGAGGTATATGCAATACCAAATCAGAAGC
>NW_013846503.1:0-378 GCF_000517525.1 Limulus polyphemus
TGGTTTTTCAACTTTAGACTTAAAGTCGGGTTTCCATCAAGTGAAAATGGCTTCAGCAGATAAACCTAAGACTGCATTTAGTTATGGCAAGGGTCTCTGGCAATACTGTATGATGCCATTCAGGCTTATCAATGTTCCAGCAATATTTGAGAGGCTGATGGAAAGAGTACTGGAAGACCTACAATGGAGGATAGCCCTAGTGTACCTGAATGATCTCATTGTGTTTCCAACAACGTTTGATGAGGAAATGTCCGGGCTAGAAGAAGTATTCAAGCGTTTGAAAGCAGCAAATCTCAAACTCCATCACAAGAAACGCCAATTGTTCCAGAAAGAGGTGCTTTGCTTGGGTCACATTGTAAATGAGCATGGTGTGCGAAC
>NW_013846504.1:0-378 GCF_000517525.1 Limulus polyphemus
AAAGGCTACTACCAAGAAAGGTTGTTGGAACGGTGGAGAGTAAGGACATATGAGGAGCCAGTGTAAGAAGAATACTACCAAAAAGTCAGCTTCGGGAAACCAGTAGTGGTTGGTGCTGAGGGATGTCCACCAACCCCCATTATGAAAGTCCCAACAGCTAAGTGTACAATGGCAAGCACACTTAGTGTCTATGTGACTTGAAAGCTGGATGGCTAAAGGTGCAAATTTGTCATAGATTCTGCATCCCAGAAAACCCTTGTGAGTATCAAGGTGCTGGATCACAAAGGAGTACCAGAAGCTGTACAGAAGCTCTGTGGTGTGACAGGACATTATATAAGGTTGTGGGGACCAGTGTGGGTAACTATTGAGCTCATGGGC
>NW_013846505.1:0-376 GCF_000517525.1 Limulus polyphemus
ACAACTTTCTTGGTATAACTGTTTGCCAGGTCGTCACTTCTCATCTGCATTTTCCCATCTCCAGACAAGAATACCATCTTCAAACTTCAACTGCTCCCACTGTGCCCAATAGTTCTTTGTCACAGGGCTTAAGCTAGACACCTTCTCCCAAGCAGAGTGCAAAACACTTACTTGTAGGAAATCAATTATTGGCTTCAAATCGTGGTATTTCTCCTGTTCTGCTTTAATATCTATACTTGGTTCCACTTCACCATCATCAACACCTTCAGTCACTTTGACTTCAGCTTGATGACACCTGGTTATTTCAACCTCTCTTTTGCAGCAATGTCTGCAGTCATTTTTGCAGGGTCTTTGGCTCTGTCCGTTGGCATTTCCA
>NW_013846506.1:0-376 GCF_000517525.1 Limulus polyphemus
GGGGGTGGAAGTAGTGGTAAAAAAATGCCCATTAAAACCGCAAAACTGAAAATTTGTATGTATCTCCCCAACAAACCCTCATACCAAAGTTGGTGAAGATCTATCAACAGGGGGGGTGAAGTAGTGGTAAAAAAAATGCCCATTAAAACCGCAAAACTGAAAATTTGTATGTATCTCCCCAATAAACCTCAATACCAAATTTGGTGAAGATTCATATACATTGGGCGAAGTAGTGGTAGAAAACACAAAAACACCCATAAAAACCGCAAAACTGAAAATTTGTATGTATCTCCCCACGGACCCAATAAACCTCAATACCAAATTTGGTGAAGATTCATATACACTGGGCGAAGTAGTGGTAGAAAACACAAAAACA
>NW_013846507.1:0-1499 GCF_000517525.1 Limulus polyphemus
TATCGTTAAATCTTGTGTCTTCTTATTGACAGAACACATTATTGTTAAATCTTGTATCTTCTTATTGAAAGTACAAAGTATCGTTAAATATTGTGTCTTCTTATTGACAGGACACATTATTGTAAAATCTTCTGTTTTCTTTCTGACAGTACACATTATCGTTAAATCTTGTGTGTTCTTATTGACAGTACACAGTATAGTTAAATCTTGTGTTTTCTTCCTGAAAGTACACAGTATCTTTAAATCTTTAATCTGCTCTGTCAATAAGAAGACACAATATTTAACTATACTGTGTACTGTGAATAAAAACACACAAGATTTAAGGATAATGTGCACTGTCAGTAAGAAAACAGAAGATTTAACAATAATGTGTCCTGTCAATAAAAAGACATAAGATTTAACAATACTGTGTACTGTCAATAAGAAAACACAATATTCAACGATAATGTGTACTGTCAGTAAGAAAACACAAGATTTAACAATATTGTGTCCTGTCAATAAGAAAACACAGGATTTAGCAATACTGTGTACTATCAATAAAAAGACACAATATTTAACGATACTGTGTACTGTCAATAAGAAGACACAAGATTTAATGATACTGTGTACTGTCAATAAGAAGACAGACAATAAGAAGACACAAGATTTAACGATACTGCGTACTGTTAGTAAGAAAACACAAGATTTAACAATAATGTGTCCTGTCAATAAGAAGACACAAGATAAGACGATACAGGACACATTATTGTTAAATCTTGTGTTTTCTTACTGACAATACACATTATCCTTGAATATTGTGTCTTCTTATTGACAGTACACATTATTGTTAAATCTTGTATTTTCTTACTGACAATACACATTATCGTTGAATATTGTGTTTTCTTATTGACAGTACACATTATTGTTAAATCTTGTGTTTTCTTACTGACAGTACACAGTATCGATAAATCTTGTGTCTTCTTATTGACAGGACACATTATTGTTAAATCTTGTATTTTCTTACTGACAGTACACATTATCCTTAAATCTTGTGTGTTGTTATTGACAGTACACAGTATTGTTAAATCGTACTGTCAAACAGTATAGTTAAATCTTGTGTCTTCTTATTGACAAAAAATACTGTGTACTGTCAATAAGAAGAGTACTATCAATAAGAAGACACAAGATTTAACGATAATGTCTACTGTCAGTAAGAAAACACAAGATTTAATAATATTGTGTCCTGTCAATAAAAAGACATAAGATTTAACGTGTACTGTCAGTAAGAAGACACAAAATTTAACAATACTGTGTACTATCAATAAGAAGACACCAGATTTAACGATACTGTATACTGTCAGTAAGAAAATACAAGATTTTACGATACTGTAGTATCGTTAAATCTTGTCTTCCAAAAAGAAAACACACGATTTAACGATACTGTGTACTGTCAATAAAACAGTACACAGTATCGTTAAATCTTGTGTCTTCTTATTGACTGTACACAGTATCGTTAAATC
>NW_013846508.1:0-688 GCF_000517525.1 Limulus polyphemus
GATAGCCCATTGCGTAGCATTGTGCTTAATTACAAACAAACAAAGCAATTAATAATAACGCGATCCTAGTGCGATGCATTGTTATCATCATTTTGCCTATTTATTATTTGTTACTTTATTTCTATTGTTTCAACATACTGATTTTTACATAAGTAAGTTCTGTTATGGATTTGATCGTCGATAAAGGTCGTAATTTAAAAAACGTAATATGATGGAGTTGGGGCCCATATTTGGTTAATTGCCACTGCGACAATGTCTCTAAATAATGCCCCCCAGTGGCACAGCGGTATGTCTGCGGACTTACAACGCTAGAAAATCCGGGTTTCGATACCCGTGGTGGGCAGAGCACAGATAGCCCATTGCGTAGCATTGTGCTTAATTACAAACAAACAAACCAATTAATAATGCGCGATCCTAGTGCGATGCATTGTTATCATCATTTTGCCTATTTATTATTTGTTACTTTATTTCTATTGTTTCAACATACTGATTTTTACATAAGTAAGTTCTGTTATGGATTTGATCGTCGATAAAGGTCGTAATTTAAAAAACGTAATATGATGGAGTTGGGGCCCATATTTGGTTAATTGCCACTGCGACAATGTCTCTAAATAATGCCCCCCAGTGGCACAGCGGTATGTCTGCAGACTTACAACGCTAGAATCCGGGTTTGATACCCGTGGTGGGC
>NW_013846509.1:0-495 GCF_000517525.1 Limulus polyphemus
AATTCGGTAACTAGAGTTACACCTAGGTATTCGTATAGTTGTTGAACCAAATAACTCTAAAGATGAGTATGGTGGTTACAAGTTCGGTAAATAGAATTACACCTAGGTGTTTATGGAGTAGTTATACCAAGTAAGGCTAAAGATAAGAATGGTGGTTATAAATTCGGTAACTAGAGTTACACCTAGGTATTCGTAGAGTTGTTGTACCAAATAACTCTAAAGATGACTATGGTGGTTAGAAATTCGGTAACTAGAGTTACACCTAGGTGTTCATGGAGTTGTTGTACCAAGTGAGGCTAAAGACGAAAAGGTTGGTTATAAATTCAGTAACTTGAGTTAAACCTAGGTGTTCATGGAGCACTTGTACCAAGTAAGGCTAAAGACGAGTATGTTGGTTATAAATAAAGTAACTAGAGTTACATCTAGTTGTTCATGGAGTAGTTGTACCAAGTAAGGCTAAAGATGAGTATGGTGGTTATAAATTCTGTAACTAGA
>NW_013846510.1:0-379 GCF_000517525.1 Limulus polyphemus
AACCACTGCTGTAATCTCTCTTGTTTATTTTGTTGTTCGAACTGCCAGTGTTGCAGGTTTTCTTGCCACTGCTGTTGTTTCTCTTCTTGTTTCTTTTCTTTTTTCTCCAACAACTGCTGTAATCTCTCTTCTTGTTTATTTTGCTGTTCGAGCTGCCACTGTTGCAGGTTTTCTTGCAAATGCTGTAATCTCTCTTCTTGTTTCTTTTCTTGTTTATTTTCTCGTTCTTCTTGTTTCTTATCTTTTTCCTCCAACAACTGCTGTAATCTCTCTTCTTGTTTAGTTTCTCGTTCTTCTTGTTTCTTTTCTTTTTCCTTTAACAACTGTTGTAATTTCTCTTGGCGTTCTTCTTGTTTCTTTTCTTGTTTTTGTATTGCTG
>NW_013846511.1:0-378 GCF_000517525.1 Limulus polyphemus
CCCAGTCATCTTGAGTGTCTATTACAAATCTTTACCAATTCCTATATCAGTACCCAGTTGTACTTTTCTATCATCCCATCAGACTGTAGGTGAAGTGGCGTTGTTCTGGTCTTTCGTATGCCAAACAACTTGCAGCATTGATGGAACACAGCTGATTCAAAGTTACGGCCTTGATCTGAATGCAATTTGTATGGCATAGCAAATCTGAAGAAGAAATCACTAATAGCCGAAGCTACAGCTGTAGCTTTCTGATTTGGTATTGCATATGCCTCGGGCCACTTAGTGAAATAATCCATCACCACACAATTGTACTTGTTTCCAGCACGAGTTTGAGGCAAAGGACGAGCATTGTCAACGGCTACTCTTTCCATTGGTGTG
>NW_013846512.1:0-378 GCF_000517525.1 Limulus polyphemus
CCACATACCACACTTGTCACGTTTGCATTTACATGTTAATAGTGCCATTTTGGTAATTTTGTTTCAGAAACAAATCAAAGGAAAATCCAAATCTTGTCAAAATATTGGTAGAATTTTAATAGGTTCAGGAAGACCCCGGATTTAGCTCCGTTACGTTATGAGAGAATCAGTGCAAAAAAGTTTAACCAATTATCCTCTTTTTTCGGCTTAAATTGCCCCGTGGAACTGAGAGAAAAAGTTTACCTCTGAGGTATGCATTATGTGTTAACAAACAAGTATTATATTTATATGTATCTTCTTCATTTTTGTTTAGTAATTGTTTGTGGCTACTAGTAGAGTATACCTCTTGTATCTATTAAAAGTTAGTTGTTAATGTTT
>NW_013846513.1:0-378 GCF_000517525.1 Limulus polyphemus
TATCCATCTGTATTAAAAGACCTACCACCCACTATCCATCAATAATAAAATACCTACCAGCCACTACCCATCTATCATAAAGACCTACCATTTACTATCCATCTATAGTAAAAGACCTAAAAGATACTATCCATATATAATGAAAGACCTACCAGCCACTATCCATCTGTATTAAAAGACCTTCCAGTCACTATCCATCTGTAATAAAAGACCTACCAGTCACTATCCATCTATAATAAAAGTCCTACCAGTTACCATCCTTCTGTATTAAAAGATCTACCAGCCACTATTCACCTATATTAAAAGACCTACCAGCCTCTGTCCATCTGTATTAAAAGACCTAACAGCCACTATCCGTCTGTAATAAAATACCTTTCA
>NW_013846514.1:0-374 GCF_000517525.1 Limulus polyphemus
CTAAAGCAGTGGAATACATGAGCATCACTGTAACTATTCTTCCATAATACTGTATAAGAAAGCATACTACTAGTATCGAATGTCAGACTAAAGCAGTGGAATACATGAACATCACTGTAACTATTCATTCCATAATACTGTATAAGAAAGCTTACTACTAGTATCGAATGTCAGACTAAAGCAGTGGAATACATGAGCATCACTGTAACTATTCTTCCACAATACTGTATAAGAAAGCTTACTACTAGTATCGAATGTCAGACTAAAGCAGTGGAAAGACGAACATTACTGTAACTATTCTTCCACAATACTGTATAAGAAAGCTTACTACTAGTATCAAATGTCAGAGTAAAGCAGTGGAATACATGAACATC
>NW_013846515.1:0-378 GCF_000517525.1 Limulus polyphemus
ATCTGGGATATGGCTTCTAACGTGACTGAATATGTCTGCATTAGGGTTTAGCTGCAGGGTCTGGAAGGGGCTTGTCATTGTCTGGGGCTGGTTAAGTCGATGGTTAATGTATCCTCCTTGTGTGAAAGACAATAGATCGTTCTTTAACGTATCAAATTCGCTTTTAAATTTATTAATGTTTTCCATTTGTACCTCTTGCCATTGTTGTTGATTTTCCTGTAGTTGCTGCTGACTTTCTTCCTGTTTCCTTTCTTGTTCCAGTTGCCACTGCTGTAATCTTTCTTCTTGTTTCTTTTCTTTTTCCTCCAACAACTGCTGTAATTTCTCTTCTTGTTTATTTTGTTGTTCAAGCTGCCACTGCTGCAGATTTTCTTGCAG
>NW_013846516.1:0-378 GCF_000517525.1 Limulus polyphemus
CGTTATTTGGTACACTAACTCCACGAACACCTAAATGTAACTCTAGTTACCGAATTTATAACCACCATACTCATCTTTAGAGTTTTTTGGTACAACAACTCCACGAATACCTAGGTGTAACTCTAGTTACCGAATTTATAACCACCATACTCATCTTTAGCTTTACCTGGCAAAACTACTCCATAAACACCTAATTGTATCTCTAGTTACCGAATATATAACCACCATACTCTCTTTAGCGTTATTTGGTACACCAACTCCACGAATACCTAGGTGTAACTTTTGTTACCGAATTTATAACCACCATATTCATCTTTAGCCTTACTTGGTACAAGTACTCCTCGAATACCTAGGTGTAACTCTAGTTACCGAATTTAT
>NW_013846517.1:0-378 GCF_000517525.1 Limulus polyphemus
TGGCTATGTTATCATGTAATACGAGTCTTATAAGACTGATTTGTAATTTGATTGTTATGTTATCATGTAATACGAGTCTTATAAGACTGACTTGTAATTTGGTGGCTATGTTATCATGTAATACGAGTCTTATAAGACTGACTTGTAATTTGGTGGCTGTGTTATCATGTAATACGAGTCTTATAAGACTGACTTGTAATTTGATTGTTATGTTATCATGTAGTACTAGTCTTATAAGACTGATTTGTAATTTGATTGTTATGTTATCATGTAATAAGAGTCTTATAAGACTGACTTGTAATTTGGTGGCTGTGTTATCATGTAATACGAGTCTTATAAGACTGACTTGTAATTTGATTGTTATGTTATCATGTAGTA
>NW_013846518.1:0-914 GCF_000517525.1 Limulus polyphemus
AAATCTTTTATCTTCTTATTGAGAGTAAACAGTATTGTTAAATCTTGTGTCTTCTTATTGACTGTACACAATATCGTGAAATTTTGTGTTCTTATTTATAGTTCATAGTAATGTTAAATCTTGTTTTCTTATTGATAGTACATAGTATTCTTAAATCTTGTGTCTTCTTATGACAGTACACAGTATTGTTAAATCTTGTGTCTTTTTATTGACAGTACACAATATCGTTATATCTTGTGGCTTGTTATTGATAGTACACAGTATTGTTAAATCTTATGGCCTGATATTTACAGTACAAAGTATTGTTAAATCTTGTGTCTCTTATTGACAATACACAGTTTCGTTAAATCTTGTGTCTTCTTATTGACAGTACAAAGTGTGTTAAATCTTGTCTTCTTATTGATAGTTCATAGTATTGTTAAATTTTCTTTTCTTATTGATAGTACACAGATTTGTTAAATCTTGTGTCTTCTTATTGATATTATATAGTATTGTTAAATCTTTTGTCTTCTTATTGACAGTACACAGTATAGTTAAATCTTGCGTCTTCTTAGTGTTTTGTCAAAATATTGTTAAATCTTCATGTCTTCTTATTGAGGGTACACATTATTGTTAAATCTTGTGTCTTCTTTATGACAGTACACAGTATTTCTAAATCTTGTGTCTTCTTATTGATAGTACACAGTATAGTTTAATCTTGTGTCTTCTTATTCACAGTAAACAGTATTGTTAAATCTTGTGTCTTCTTATTGAGAGTACGCCGACATAAAGATTTAAGAATACTGTGTTCTGTCAATAAGAAGACGCAAGATTTAACGATACTGTGTAGTGTCAATAAGAAGAAATAAGATTTAACAATACTTCTTATTGACAGTACACAATATTGTTAAATCTTGTGTCTTCTTATTGACGGT
>NW_013846519.1:0-907 GCF_000517525.1 Limulus polyphemus
ACCAATTTACTAATAATATGCTTCTAATTAATTGGTACTAAGGGGTCATTACCTTGCCCACCACTGCCTGCAGTCATTGGATACGTATTTGGAATTGGGACGTTATGGGCAATAGCACCTGGTTCCCAGCCCTTAATTAATTTACTGATTGGTTAGCTGTAATTACTACACCAATTAATTGGTTTCTTTTTGATGTGTAGTTTGTTTTATCTAGAGTATGTTCACTTTCTTATGACACTGGTATTTATATCTGAGTAAAACTCCAAAAATCACTGGAGAGATAAGAAGTGACCGAATGGTAAGAAACAGAATATATAATTAGAAGACCTATTTTTGCCCAGCCGTTGATTTCACAACACTGTATAGTGGTACGATGTGAAATGTTTTGGCGAAACTTTGCTGTTTTTGTAGAAGTGAAATGTTTTGGCGAAACTTTGCTGTTTTTGTACTAGTGAAATGTTTTGGCGAAACTGCTGTTTTTGTACAGTGAAATGTTTTGGCGAAACTTTGCTGTTTTGTACAGTGAAATGTTTTGGCGAAACTCTGCTGTTTTGTACTAGTGAAATGTTTTGGCGAAACTTTGCTGTTTTTGTACATGTGAAATGTTTTGGCGAAACTTTGCTGTTTTTGTACATGTGAAATGTTTTGGCGAAACTCTGCTGTTTTTTTACGAGTGAAATGTTTGGGCTTTTGTCAAAATTACACAGGCCTACGAATTTAAACTTCATAAAAGTTGTTTTGGTTTTCATAACGGATTTTCCATAATTCAGCTACACAGATTTCGAAAATAATATTCATTTTTTTTCTATCACGTAAGGATTTTTTACAAATTGGGAAGAAGAAAATACTCTTACTTAGATCAAGTTATTATTTCGTTTACCACAGTGAACATTTATTATTATGATGT
>NW_013846520.1:0-377 GCF_000517525.1 Limulus polyphemus
GAAGAACACCTTTCCGGTTGACGAATGAAGGGCGTTTCTGATGAAGGGTTTGATTTAAACGTTCCAGTTGCTGACTATAGATCTTTTCATTGACAGTTAGCTGTGGATTGAGTAGTTCGAAATGAATTACTCCTTTGATGTCCCACCGCATCACTATCTGCGGTTGGGGTCCAGGTTTTGGGGTCGGACGTGGTTTTTATCTAAGACTGAGCCATTGTTTTTGGTGTTTAATATTCGCATAGAGAATCCATATTTCATAACCGGTGACAATTTTGTCCAAAAAATGGTTCACTCGCATTAAGCGCCAAAAGAGACGAAGCAACGTTCACACGTTGGAAACGATGATCATAGGAGAGTTCGTGAGGCACCCAAACGCC
>NW_013846521.1:0-375 GCF_000517525.1 Limulus polyphemus
ACTAGCTGCCTTCCCTCTAGTCTTACACTGCTAAATTAAGGACGCCTAGCGCAGATAACCCTCGTGTAGCTTTGCGCTACTTTGCGTTTTTAATCCCATCAATGAGGAAAATGTTCGAAATACGTGTACCACTCTGCCGAATTCAGGCTCTGAAAAGGTAACCTATATCGGAACACTATCAGATTGCAAAAATTTCATGCCTACTTGACATTATATATATATATATATATACTGCAATATAGTAAACAAAATTACTTATTAATAATTGCTTGTTTGTTTGTAATTAAGCACAGAGCTACACAATGGGCTATCTGTACTCTGCTCACCACGAGTATCGAACCCGGATTCTAGCGTTGTAGGTCCGCAGACATACAG
>NW_013846522.1:0-377 GCF_000517525.1 Limulus polyphemus
GGCAAAAGAATGATCTATTCTGTGAACTTGATCGCTACTACATACATGATGGAAGTAGGCCTAAGTACCTCTCTCCTGTAAAATTTATTTTAGAAATAAGGATTTAGTAAGGCCACCTATTACTAGACTTTAAAACTATACAATAGTTAGAATCTAAGAACAATACATTTAATAGGGTATTTTATGTCAAATGAATTCGATTAGTTTCTAACTAGTGAAATGTGTGTTATGGAACTGACTCGAGAGATATAGTGCAAAACACAGAATGTAACTGTCGATACCTACATGGACATTGCCCTGAAAGGGGTCGGAGAAAGCGCGTTTTACTCCGACCCTCATGTTGTATCAACACAAAAATTCACGCATGATTAAACACA
>NW_013846523.1:0-375 GCF_000517525.1 Limulus polyphemus
TATCTTTAATAACTACAATAGAAGTATCTGTAATAACTACAATAAAAGTATCTTTAATAACTACAACAGAAGTATCTTTAATAACTACAATAGAAGTATCTTTAATAACTACAGCAGAAATATCTCTAATAACTACAATAGAAGTAACTGTAATAACTACATAAAAGTATCTTTAATAACTACAACAGAAGTATCTTTAATAACTACAATAGAAGTATCTTTAATAACTACAACAGAAGTATCTTTAATAACTACAACAGAGGTATCTTTAATAACTACAATAGAAGTATATTTAATAACTACAACAGAAGTATCTGTAATAACTACAATAGAAGTATCTTTAATAACTACAACAGAAGTATCTTTAATAACTAC
>NW_013846524.1:0-377 GCF_000517525.1 Limulus polyphemus
TGTATAATGTTATGAGATATATGCTATTTAGTCTAAACATTTATGTTTTTGTGTTATAATTTGTGTTCATTCTAGAATGAAAGTGGAATTTTTTTATGTTTATTTCTTAATTTTTTATGGTGGTTGCAAGATCTTTCAAATTTACCGAACCCATACAGAGATTAATTACTGAAAATAATAAAAAAAAATATAAGTTTTTCCTTAAGAAACATTTGATAACTAACTGATTATAAAGATTTCTCATGTGAAATTTCAAAATTGTTTGATGCATAAGCGTATTTTTAATTTTAAAATGAAAATTACTTTGCATGATAGATAGGCAACATGTGAAAAGATAAAATAGGCATAAGAGAAACGTTGCTTTATAAACTTTACGG
>NW_013846525.1:0-378 GCF_000517525.1 Limulus polyphemus
CAAGTCATTTGCTTGCAAATCAGTGAGCTCCAATTATAGGTCGATTAGCACGTCATCAAGGTTACAATCAAACGGATTCTGGAGCAGAAGAATGTCACTCTCAATTCTGTCGAGATCTGAAAATCTCTCCAAAAAATGCCTATTTAAGTCACTAATAATCTTCTTCGGAAACTCGAGGTTGACATCTGCGATTCCAGCGCGAAATTCTTTGAAACACTGAAAATGAGAGAAGTTTCCTCCTTCCAGTTGTGCTTCAAACAATGATAGCTTTCTCCGAAATCTTTTGATGATTCTGTAGAGATCGCAGATAAGGTTATCCTTTCCCTGAAGTTTCAAGTTCAATTCATTCATGTGGGATGTGATGTCAACCAAAAATAA
>NW_013846526.1:0-440 GCF_000517525.1 Limulus polyphemus
ACAAAATTTCAGTTTTTGTAGCTTTTTACGGGACATAATATTTTTCGTTAATGGAATAATGCCTCATTTTTTTCCCTTTTCGACGAAATAAGCATTCTTCGATATTTTTTTATTAATTTGGTGTCAAAAAAGTACTTTTTTAAAATTTCAAAAAAAATTCATATTTTCACCTAAACGCCAAGGCTATAGCCCATGATTTTGACAAAATTTTGAAAAAAATTATTTTTCTTCATATTTCAACACAAAGATGCCCTTGAAGTAAGAGTTTCAAAATGGATATCCTTTCGTCAAAATTCCCAATAGTTATTCCATAATCTGTTATCAAAATTTCGGCTAGCTTCGATTTTACTGTTTTTAGTCTTAAGTTATACTGTAAAGAGAAATTGCTTTAGAAATAAGATTACTCAAACAAAATTTCAGCATCTAAAAGGCAATGACGT
>NW_013846527.1:0-378 GCF_000517525.1 Limulus polyphemus
GTACTTCGTAATCCCGGTGTGCATCAAGTAGCTCTATGTACTATCTAATCCTGGTGTGCATCAAGTAGCCCTATGTACTTTGTAATCCTGGTGTGCATCAAGTAGTCCTATGTACTATCTAATCATGGTGTGCATCAAGTAGCTCTATGTACTATCTAATCCTGGTGTGCATCAAGTAGTTCTATGTACTATCTAATCCTGGTGTGCATCAAGTAGTCCTATGTACTTCCTAATCCTGGTGTGTATCACGTAGCTCTATGTACTTCCTAATCCTGGTGTACATCAAGTAGCTCTATATACTATCTAATCCTGGTGTGTATCAAGTAGTCCTATGTACTATCTAATCCTGGTGTGCATCAAGTAGCCCTATGTACTTTG
>NW_013846528.1:0-378 GCF_000517525.1 Limulus polyphemus
GACGCACTAGATTTACCAAACCGTATTGCATAGACGCACTAGATTTACCAAACCGTATTGCATAGACGCACTAGATTTACCAAACCGTACTGCATAGATGCACTAGATTTACCAAACCGTATTGCATAGACGCACTAGATTTACCAAACCGTATTGCAAATACGCACTAGATTTACCAAACCGTATTGCATAGACGCACTAGATTTACCAAACCGTATTGCATAGACGCACTAGATTTACCAAACCGTATTGCAAGGACGCACTAGATTTACCAAACCGTATAGCATAAACGCACTAGATTTACCCAACCGTACTGCAAAGACGCACTAGATTTACCCAATAGTACTGCATAGATGCACTAGATTTACCAAACCGTAT
>NW_013846529.1:0-378 GCF_000517525.1 Limulus polyphemus
GAATTTATCAATACTGTGTACTGTCAATAAGAAGACACAAAATTTGACAATATTGTATCCTGTCAATAAGAAGATAAAGGATTTATCAATACTGTGTAAAGTCAATAAGAAGACACAAGGTTTAACGATACTGTGTACTATCATAACAATTCATAAGATTTAATGATACTGTGTACTATCAATAACAAGCCACAAGATTTAACAATACTGTGTCCTGCCAATAAGAAGATACAGGATTTATCAATAATGTGTACTGTCAATAAGAAGACACAAGATTTAACAATACTGTGTCCTGTCAATAAGAAGATACAGGATTTATCAATACTGTGTCCTGTCAATAAGAAGATACAGGATTTATCAATACTGTGTACTGTCAAT
>NW_013846530.1:0-378 GCF_000517525.1 Limulus polyphemus
AAGATCATCGCTATACAACTGTAGATTATTTATAACCTAAATAGAATCATCACTATATAACTGTAGGTTATCTATAACCTGTACAGGATCATCGCTATATAACTGTAGGTTATCTATAACCTGTACAGGATCATCGCTATATAATTGTAGGTTATTTATAACCTGTACAGGATCATCGCTATATAACTGTAGATTATTTATAACCTAAATAGGATCATCACTATATAACTGTAGGTTATCTATAACCTGTACAGGATCATCGCTATATAACTATAGATTATTTATAACCTAAATAGGATCATCACTATATAACTGTAGGTTATCTATAACCTGTACAGGATCATCGCTATACAGCTGTAGGTTATCTATAAACTGTAC
>NW_013846531.1:0-377 GCF_000517525.1 Limulus polyphemus
TCAACCACTATCCATCTGTAATAAAAGACTTACAGGCCATTCTCAATCTATAGTAAAAGACCTATCAGCCACTATCCATCTATAATAAAACACCTACCAGTCACTATCCATCTATAATAAAATACCTACCAGCCACTATCCATATATAATGAACGACCTGCCAGTCACTATCCATCTATCGTTAAAGACCTACCAGTCATTATCTATCTATAATAAATGACCTATCAGCCACTATCCATCTGTAATAAAAACCTACAAGCCATTCTCTTTCTATAGTAAAAGACCTATCAGCAAATATCCATCTATAATAAAACACCTACCAGTCACTATCCATCTATAATAAAAGACCTACCAGCCACTATCCATATATAATGAAA
>NW_013846532.1:0-377 GCF_000517525.1 Limulus polyphemus
AACAGTTGTTGGAGGAAAAAGAAAAGAAACAAGAAGAGAGACAACGGCAGTTGCAAGAAAACCTGTAACAGTGGCAGCTCGAACAGCAAAATAAACAAGAAGATAAATTACAGCAGTTATTGGAGGAGAAAGAACATAAATAAGAAGAGAGACTACAGCAGTGGCAACTGGAACAAGAAAGGAAACAAGAAGTACAAATGGAAAACATTAGTAAATTTAAAAGCGAATTAGATACGTTAAAGGACGATTTATTGTCTTTTGCACAAGGAGGATACATTAACCATCGACTTAACCAGCCCCAGACAATGACAAGCCCCTTCCAGACCCTACAGCTAAACCCTAATGCAGACATATTCAGTCCCGTTAGAAGTCACATC
>NW_013846533.1:0-381 GCF_000517525.1 Limulus polyphemus
AACAATAACTAATTCTGTATCTTCTCTCCACCTCATGTAACACATCCAAAAACAACTAATTCTGTATCTTCTCTCCATCTCATGTAACACATCCAAAAACAACTAATTCTGTATCTTCTCTCCAACTCATGTAACACATCCAAAACAACTAATTCTGTATCTTCTCTCCAACTCATGTAACACATCCAAAAACAACTAATTCTGTATCTTCTCTCCACCTCATGTAACAATAACTAATTCTGTATCTTCTCTCCACCTCATGTAACACATCCAAAAACAACTAATTCTGTATCTTCTCTCCACCTCATGTAATGTATCCAAAAACAACTAATTCTGTATCTTCTCTCCACCTCATGTAACACATCCAAAAACAACTAATTC
>NW_013846534.1:0-379 GCF_000517525.1 Limulus polyphemus
GATATGAATAAAATAAAGTTTTACTAAAGGCTATTCAATTAACTTTCTCAACACGGGCTCGGTCAATCTGACTGACCACGTGACCTCTTTGTACTCAATTAAAGTATCTATAGATTTAACACTTCTTACTTTTAACATAGTATGTATATCTTCTCAAAATTTAGCAGTCTTTCACACACAAAAAATCACATTTTTAGTGAAGTATTTTTAATAAAATAAAATAAAGATTTGTCCATGAATATATTGAGTATTGGTTTTGAATAGTCCGTGTGCAAAGTAATTTTCATGTTAAAATTAAATATACCTTTTCTCATCTAAAATTTCCTTTGTGTAATCCCTAAAACCTCCTAAATGCATTTCAAACGTTTTTTTTTTCAGT
>NW_013846535.1:0-378 GCF_000517525.1 Limulus polyphemus
GTACACCCGAGGAGTTAATAAAACAAAGAAACTTGGTTTTGGTACACACAACTTGTACACCCGAAGAGATAATAAAACAAAGTAACTAGGTTTTGGTACACACAACTTGTACACCCAAGGAGATAATAAAACAAAGTAACTAGGTTTTGGTACACACAACTTGTACACCCGAGGAGATAATAAAACAAAGAAACTAGGTTTTGGTACACACAACTTGTACACCCGAGGAGTTAATAAAACAAAGAAACTAGGTTTTGGTACACACAACTTGTACACCCGAGGAGATAATAAAACAAAGTAACTAGGTTTTGGTACACACAACTTGTACACCCAAGGATATAATAAAACAAAGTAACTAGGTTTTAGTACACACAACTT
>NW_013846536.1:0-378 GCF_000517525.1 Limulus polyphemus
ACATCCAACAAAACCGTCTTTAGGTGTAGACCACAACGAAACACATCCAACAAAACCGTTATTATGTGTGGATCACAACGAAACACATCCAACAAAACCGTCTTTATGTGTGGATCACAACGAAACACCTCCAACAAAACCGTCTTTATGTGTGGATCACAACGGAACACCTCCAACAAAACCGTCTTTAGGTGTGGACCACAACGAAACACCTCCAACAAAACCGTCTTTATGTGTGGATCACAACGAAACACCTCCAACAAAACCGTCTTTATGTGTGGATCACAACGAAACACCTCCAACAAAACCGTCTTTATGTGTGGATCACAACGGAACACCTCCAACAAAACCGTCTTTATGTGTGGATCACAACGAAAC
>NW_013846537.1:0-879 GCF_000517525.1 Limulus polyphemus
TATTATTAACTACATGTTGGATTAATAACTACTATTAACGAAATGTTGGTATAATAACTATTTTTAACTACATGTTGGTCTAATAACTACTATTAACTACATGTTGGTCTAATAACTACTATTAACTACATGTTGGTCTAGTAACTACTATTAACTACATGTTGGTCTAATAACTACTATTAACTACATGTTGGTCTAATAACTATTATTAACTACATGTTGGTTTCTTGGTCTAATAACTATTATTAACTACATGTTTGTTTAATCCAACATTTAGTTAATAGTAGTTTCAAAAAACTATTATTAACTAAATGTTGGTCAAATAACTACTATTAACTAAATGTTGGTCTAATAACTATTATTAACTAAATGTTGGTCTAATAACTAATATTAACTACATATTATTCTAATAACTATTATTAACTACATGTTGGTCTAATAACTACTATTAACTAAATGTTGGTCTAATAACTACTATTAACTATCTATTGGTCTGATAACTATTATTAACTACATGTTGGTCTAATAACTATTATTAACTACATGTTGTTGTAATAACTATTATTAACTAAATGGTAGTCTAATAACTATTATTAACTACATGTTGGTTTAATAACTACTATTAACTAAATGATGTTTTAATAACTACTATTAACTAAATGTTGGACTAATAACTATTATTAACTAAATGTTGGTCTAATAACTACTATTAACTAAATAATAGTAGTTATTAGACCAACAACATGTAGTTAAGTCTAATAACTACTATTAACTACATGTTGGTCTAATAACTACTATTAACTACACGTTGGTCTAATAACTACTATTAACCAAAATGTTGGTCTAATAACTATTATTAACGAAATGTTGGTCTAATAA
>NW_013846538.1:0-376 GCF_000517525.1 Limulus polyphemus
TAATATTTGATGAAAATGTTCTATTGTGTATAATATAAATATAATCTAACATTTGATGAAAATGTTATACTGGGTATAATCGAAATATAATCTAATAATTGATGAAAATGTTCTATTGTGTATATTCTAAATATAATTTAAATATAATCTAACATTTGTTGAAAATGTTCTGTTTTGTATAATCTAAATATAATCTAACATTTGATGAAAATGTTCTTTTTTGTACAATCTAAATATAATCTAACATATAACCGGATTTGATGAAGATGTTCTATTGTGTATAATTTAAAATATAATATAACACTGATGAAAATATTCTATTGTGTATAATCTAAATATAATCTAGACATAATAATCACATTTGATGAAAATGTCC
>NW_013846539.1:0-815 GCF_000517525.1 Limulus polyphemus
AGTGATTGTTATTTCGCTTGTCATGTATTCATCCAGTATGTTGTTTGTAGAGTTTCTTGTATTGCGAGTGAGACCGGGAAGGTTGGTGTCCAACACTAATACATGACAATAAATACACATAGAACAACCAACTCAGCAAAACATACCCAACACTAATACATGACAACAAAACAGCATAAACAAACTCAGAGAAAGCAGAACTATTTAAAGAACACCAACACTAATACATGACAACAAAACAGCATAAACAAACTCAGAGAAAGCAGAACTATTTAAAGAACACCAACACCAATACATGACAACAAAACAGTATAAACAAACTCAGAGAAAGCAGAACTATTTCAAGAACACCTACAAAAAACTTTTAAACACAAAATGATTCAGGCATGAATGATTACATCCGAAATCAAGTAGAAAACAAAATAGAAACATGTTTATATGTTTTGCTGAGTTGGTTGTTTTATGTGTATTTATTGTCATGTATTAGTGTTGAGTATGTTTTGCTGAGTTGGTTGTTCTATGTGTATTTATTGTTATGTATTACTGTTGGGTATGTTTTGCTGAGTTGGTTGTTCTATATGTATTTGTTGTCATGTATTATTGTTGGGTATGTTTTGTTGGGTTGGTTGTTCTGTGTGTATTTATTGTCATGTATTAATGTTGGGTATGTTCTGTTGGGTTAGTTGTTCTGTGTGTATTTATTGTCATGCATTAATGTTGGGTATGTTTTGTTGGGTTGGTTGTTCTGTGTGTATTTGTTGTCATGTATTAGTGTTGGGTATGTTTTGTTGGGTTGGTTGTTCTGTGTGTACTTG
>NW_013846540.1:0-613 GCF_000517525.1 Limulus polyphemus
CCTTTAGTAACATAGTTTTAACACATGTTTATATTACTGTATTGACTTCTGAATACTAGGGCACTAGTGGAAACAAACTAAATAGTCACTGAAACTAGGTCAATAGTGGGGAACAAACTAATAGTCACTGAAAACTAGGTCAATAGTGGGAAACAAAGTAATAGTCACTGAAAACTAGAGCAGTAGTGGGAACAAACTAATAGTCACTGAAACAAGGGTAGTAGTGGAAAACAAACTAATAGTCACTGAAAACTAGAGCAGTAGTGGGAACAAACTAATAGTCACTGAAAACTAGAGCAGTAGTGGGAACAAACTAATAGTCACTGAAAACTAGAGCAGTAGTGGGAACAAACTAATAGTCACTGAAACAAGGGTAGTAGTGGAAAACAAACCAATAGTCACTGAAAACTAGAGCAGTAGTGGGAACAAACTAATAGTCACTGAAAACTAGAGCAGTAGTGGGAACAAACTAATAGTCACTGAAAACTAGGGCAGTAGTGGGAAACAAACTAATAGTTACTGAAAACTAGGGTAGTAGTGGGAAACAAACTAATAGTCACTGAAAACTAGGGCAGTAGTGGGAAACAAACTAATAGTCACTGAAAACTAGGGC
>NW_013846541.1:0-956 GCF_000517525.1 Limulus polyphemus
CACCAACGTCGTGTTTGGATATGGTACATACAGAGGGAGAAATCAGTGAAAGATGATGGTCACCAACGTCCTGTTTGGATATGGTATATATAGAGGGAAAGATTAGTCGAAGACCATGGTCACCAACGTCCTGTTTGGATATGGTACATACAGAGGGAGTGATCAGTGGAAGACGATGGTCACCAACGTTCTGTTTGGATATGGGACATATAGAGGGAGTGATCAGTGGAAGACGATGGTCACCAACGTCCTGTTTGGATATAGTACATATAGAGGGGAAAGATCAGTGGAAGACCATGGTCACCAACGTTTTGTTTGGATATGGTACATTAAGAATAAAGAGTAACCCAGAGGTTGGCTGTAGACGCTGTTGAAGAGTTGTTTAGAAGGTCAAAATTATGGACTGTTATACATAATTAGTAGTGTGTGTGTGCTAACGTTTATAGATTTGGACGACGTTTGTCTCAGCACAAAAATCAAAACGTGAATATTCTCTGTAAAGTCTAGGTAGATGCTTCACATAAAATTTCCAAAGCTTGCATTATTCATGGAAATCCCTGGAAAATATGAGTCTTAGTAATTCTAGTTGGTCTTTGTTAGGGATCGACTGTAGATTTATTATCTGTAAAAACATAAATATTACATGTTCAATGATATCATTTTACTTCTTATACTATAACTGTTGATTTGGAGAACCTCTCCCTCTATCCGAATAGCATGCTTTAGCTTTATTCTTATAGTGCACCCAGATCCCCCAAATTGCAAAGTGCTATTTTGCAGAAACGGGTCACGAGCCACGAATTCTTGGGTTCACAGTTCTAGCATGTTACAACCTAGACCATGCCCAGCTCTTTATTTAAGTATCTTTAAAGGAATTATGATAAAAATTTTCAATTAAAAATAAATCAAAAGTTGTATGCCAATCAAGAGCATTTAATATTAAAGTTAAAGGCCTG
>NW_013846542.1:0-668 GCF_000517525.1 Limulus polyphemus
AACCAGTTGTCATACAGTGTAGTATCATATCCATAACCAGTTGTCAAACAGTGTAGTATTATAATCACAACCAGTTGTCACACAATGTAGTATTATACCAATAACCAGTTGACACACAATGTAGTATCATACCTATAACCAGTTGCCACACAGTGTAGTATTATACCCATAACCAGTTGTCAAACAGTGTATATTATAATCACAACCAGTTGTCATACAGTGTAGTATCATACCAATAACCAGTTGTCACACAGTGTAGTATCATACCTAAAACCAGTTGCCACACAGTGTATATTATAATCACAACCAGTTGTCATACAGTGTAGTATCATACCAATAACCAGTTGTCACACAGTGTAGTATCATACCTAAAACCAGTTGCCACACAGTGTAGTATTATACCCATAACCAGTTGTCAAACAGTGTATATTATAATCACAACCAGTTGTCACACAGTGTAGTATTATACCAATAACGAATTGTCACACAGTGTAGTATCATATCCATAACCAGTTGTAATACAGTGTAGTATCATACCTATAACCAGTTGCCACACAGTGTAGTATTATACTCATAACCAGTTGTCAAATAGTGTATATTATAATCACAACCAGTTGTCACACAGTGTAGTATTATACCAATAACCAGTTGTCACACAATGTACTATC
>NW_013846543.1:0-487 GCF_000517525.1 Limulus polyphemus
TCTAATAACTACTATTAACTAAACGTTGGTCTAATAACTACTATTAACTAAATGTTGGTCTAACAGCTACTATTAACTACATGTTGGTCTAATAACTACTATTAACTACATGTTGGTCTAATAACTACTATTAACTACATGTTGGTCTAATAACTACTATTAACTAAATGTTGGTCTAATAACTACTACTAACTAAATGTTGGTCTAATAACTACTATTAACTATATATTGGTCTAATAACTACTATTAACTACATGTAGGTCTAATAACTACTATTAACTACATATTGGTCTAATAACTATTATTAACTACATGTTGGTTTAATAACTACTATTAACTAAATGTTGTTCTAATAACTACTATTAACTAAATGTTGATTAATAGTAGTTATTAGAGTAGATGTTGGTCTTATTTAGTTAATAGTAGTTATGTTGGTCTAATTTAGTTAATAGTAGTTATTGTTGGTCTAACAGCTACTATTAACTAA
>NW_013846544.1:0-377 GCF_000517525.1 Limulus polyphemus
ATTATTATTTTTTTTTATTAAGTCTTAAGGTTTGTAAAGCAATTAATTTTCTCATGTCCTTTTTTTTTCTTTTTGCGTGTTGCCAATCCAACTTGCAAAGTAATTTTCATTTTAAGATTAAAAATACTTTTGTGCATCAGAAAATTTTCAAATTTCACATGCGAAATCTTTATGTCAAGATAGTTATCAAACATTTCTTAAGAAAAACCTTATATTTTATCTGATATTTTCAGTAACGAATCTGTGTACAGGTTTGGTAGATTTGACTGATCTTGTAACCACCATTAAAAATTAGGAAATAAATAAAAATTATGCATTTTTTGTTTTAGAATGACTACAGATTATACCACGAAAACATAAACGTTTAGACTACATAG
>NW_013846545.1:0-378 GCF_000517525.1 Limulus polyphemus
ATTGTAAATTAAAAACAAACCTCGTGTCTTTTCTTTTTCATGCACCGCGTCCAAATAGAAACATATATATATATATATATATATTAATGTAGTTTTTAATGGTGATTTCAGGAATATAAATTAAAATTTGGAGAAATGAAGGTAAATATTTCTTATTTTGCTAGGTTAGGTCAGTTTATGTGAGGTTAGATGAAGTTACACTAATTAGTAAATAATTAGATGTTTATTTAAATAAAAATAAATTTCATTTAGAAATTTCTTTAAAAAATGATAATATTTCTGAAGAATATTTCTGAATTTTTACATTGAATTTGTTACATTGTCACTAGATACTTTGTATTGTCTTGATGTTTTGCAATTTTTTAAATACATAGGTAT
>NW_013846546.1:0-552 GCF_000517525.1 Limulus polyphemus
AAACCATTTAAATTCAGTGGATTCACATCGGACATTTAGTATTTCTACGAAAATATTATATAAATTTATCGTGGAAAACTCGGCGTGTGTGGCCAGCGAACACCGTACAACACGCAGCTCGCTAGCTCCCTGTTAAGTGAATTGTATCTTCATCTGCTTAAAATTAATTCGCTCATTGTGAACTCTCGATAAGATATCAAGGAAGTTCCAGATCAGTTAGAGGACTAAATATTGTTTGTAAGTTTGTAAAACTTTTGTACATAGATCATTATTTGTAATAACCGTTATTGTTAATTGTGTTATTTTTTTGTATATTAAAATATATTTGTATTAAAAAAAGAAACTTTGTGTAATAATCTTGTTGGCAAGTGTCATACATTGGATACATGTCGGCATTTATTTAACTACTAAATCTAAGTTACAATTTAACTCAGTTTCAGGCTATTAGAAATTGTAATACTCGTTGGTAAAAGAGTAGCCCAACAGTTGGCGGTGGATGGTGATGACTAGCTGCCTTCCCTCTAGTCTTACACTGCTAAATTAGGGACGGCT
>NW_013846547.1:0-380 GCF_000517525.1 Limulus polyphemus
GCTTCAGTATATTGTTCATGGAAGAGGCTCCAGTATCTCCTCGTAAATCCGAACATAAATGCTTCCATCCTGGACTCTTGGTTGAGCACAGTTTTTCCACGTCTTCCCCATAATTCCCAGGACAAGTGGAATTTACCTTGCCCACACAGTTGGAGAGTGAGGATGAGTGTTCATAATTCCAGACCAGATGAGTTCTATTTCCTATGGTTGATTATGACATACAGGATCCCGTCACTCCGAGTTTGGGGGTGTTGTGTTTTGGACTTCAAGTTGAGGAGATGGTTTGTCCACTGTGATATTGCTTACCTTCTCACCGTGGTTCTGGTGGCCTAGAATACATCAGTCTATAGCTACAGGCTGGGATCCACTCACAAATATAT
>NW_013846548.1:0-376 GCF_000517525.1 Limulus polyphemus
AATCTTGTCTGTAGTACGTTGCTACTATTGAATCTTGTCTGTAGTACGTTGCTACTATTGAATCTTGTCTGTAGTACATTGCTACTATTGAATCTTGTCTGTAGTACGTTGCTACTCTTGAATCTTGTCTGTAGTACGTTGCTACTATTGAATCTTGTCTGTAGTACGTTGCTACTATTGAATCTTGTCTGTAGTACGTTGCTACTATTGAATCTTGTCTGTAGTACGTTGCTACTACTGAATCTTGTCTGTAGTACGTTGCTACTCTTGAATCTTGTCTGTAGTACGTTGCTACTATTGAATCTTGTCTGTAGTATGTTGCTACTATTGAATCTTGTCTATAGTACGTTGCTACTATTGAATCTTGTCTGCATTA
>NW_013846549.1:0-375 GCF_000517525.1 Limulus polyphemus
CAAGACTTGTTGGAAACTTTGCCATCTGAGCTCTGTTTCAGAGAACAGTCCTTTATTTCTTTTACTTATCCTCTGACATCTCATCAGAGGATGACTAAAGCTTTCTGTTTTGAAGAATTTTATTTTGTCTTACAAAATATTCCATATAAGGCATCTTTTACAAAAACATATTGAATTTTTATTCCATGATTTATACAAACTAAGCCTCATGCCAACATTTACAAGCTAAGTAAAGCAATATCCTACATTAGAGATACATTATCCAACTGAATCTTTTACAACTATTTTTAGAATGTGTTGTCCACATCATGAGGGCACCACAATGTCTACTATCTAATGTCCTTCATTTTTACTTTTAAAATGTAGTAATGTTAG
>NW_013846550.1:0-378 GCF_000517525.1 Limulus polyphemus
TTTGGTTCCACTTCACCATCATCAACTCTTTCAGTCGGCTTGACTTCAGCCCGATGGCACCCAATCAGCTCAACCTCTCTTTTAACAGTTACCGGAACTTGGCCTTTGTTGTTCCCAAACATCATTTTATCAAAATCAATTACAAACTTCCTTGGTAGTAGATAGTCCAATCCTAATATGCATTAGTCTTCAATGTTTGCCAAGTATACTCTCTGTCTGTTTTTCATGCCCATGAGCGCAATAGTCACCCACACTGGTCCCCACAATCTTGTAGAATGTCCTGTCACACCATAAAGCTTCTGTATGGCTTCTGGTACTCCTTCATGATCTAACACCTTGATGCTCACAAGGGTTTGCTGAGAAGCAGAGTCTATGACA
>NW_013846551.1:0-629 GCF_000517525.1 Limulus polyphemus
AAAATCAAACTACAGCTTAGCAGAATTGATGGCAGCAATACAAAAACAAGAAAAGAAACAAGAAGAACGAGAGATTAAACAAGAAGAGAGATTACAGCAGTTGTTGGAGGAAAAGAAAAGAAACAAGAAGAGAGACAACAGCAGTTGCAAGAAAACCTGCAACAGTGGCAGCTCGAACAGCAAAATAAACAAGAGAGATTACAGCAGTTGTTGGAGGAGAAAGAAAGTAAACAAGAAGAGAAATTACAGCAGTTGTTAGAGGAGAAAGAAAATAAACAAGAAGAACGAGAAAAGAAACAAGAAGAGAGACTACAACAGTGGCAAGAAGTACAAATGGAAAACATTAGTAAATTTAAAAGCGAATTAGATACGTTAAAGGAACGACTTTTTGACTTTTACACAAGGAGGATACATTGACCATCGACTTAATCAGCCCCAGACAATGGCCAGAGATCTCGAATTTGAATCCTACGTTAAGTCCAGCACAGAGGTACCGAGATTGGTACAGTCATCTGGATTCAAGGCCAGAAAAGGTCAGCTTTCAGAGAGGTTTGAGGGACTTTGTTGGCACTGTAATAAACCGGGGCACAAGAGAGCTCAATGCTGGCAACTTCAGCACAGGGGAGATA
>NW_013846552.1:0-378 GCF_000517525.1 Limulus polyphemus
ATATATATATATATACGTACAATGGCAATAATACATTATATATAATACATTATTCAAAGAATTATACAACTTCAATAAAATTACAGTATAGAATACAACCAATACAAATAACCTTATGATCATAAAATTACATAGTACGTGAGAGTGTATCTGCACAAATGTTATCAACCCCTTTGACATGGATTATCTTCAAATCTTACTCTTGTAATGACAAACTCCAATTTAACAGTCTTCTGTTTTCGCTCTTCATTCGGTTTAAAAACGTCAACGGTTTATGATCAGTGTGAATAGCAATACACATTGAAATGTTATAAAGCTATTATTAGAGCCAATGTTTCTTTTTCTACAATAGGATAATTCTTTTGGTGACAGTTAAAC
>NW_013846553.1:0-745 GCF_000517525.1 Limulus polyphemus
ACAGTATAGTTATATCTTGTGTCTTCTTATTGACAGTACACGGTATCGTTAAATCTTGTGTCTTCTTATTGAAAGTACACAGTATCCTTAAATCTTGTGTCTTCTTATTGACAGTACACAGTATCGTTAAATCTAGTGTCTTCTTATTTACAGTACTTAGTATCGTTATATTTTCTGTCTTCTTATTGACAGGACACATTATTGTTAAATCTTGTGTTTTCTTACTGACAGTACACATTATCGTTGAATATTGTTTCTTCTTATTGAAAGTATACAGTATCGTTAAATCATGTGTCTTCTTATTGGATTTAACGATACTGTGTACTGTCAATAAGAAGACACAAGATTTAATGATACTGTGTACTGTTTGTGTCTTCTTATATACAGGACACATTATTGTTAAATCTTGTGTTTTCTTACTGACAGTACACATTATCGTCAAATATTGTCTCTTCTTATTGACAGTACACAGTATCGTTAAATCTTGTGTCTTCTTATTGACAGTACACAGTATCGTTAAATCTTGTGTCTTCTTATTGACAGTACACAGTATCGTTAAAACTTGTGTCTTCTTA
The DNA here is from genome assembly GCF_000517525.1 of Limulus polyphemus. Lineage (NCBI taxonomy): Eukaryota > Metazoa > Arthropoda > Merostomata > Xiphosura > Limulidae > Limulus > Limulus polyphemus. Next base: position 576 of record NW_013846553.1, read on the forward strand.
TTGAAAGTACACAGTATTGTTAAATCTTGTGTCTTCTTATTGACAGTACACTTTATCGTTAAATCTTGTGTCTTCTTATTGACAGGACACATTATTGTTAAATCTTGTGTTTTCTTACTGACAGTACACATTGTCGTCAAATATTGTCTCTTCTTATTGACAGTACACAG
>NW_013846554.1:0-377 GCF_000517525.1 Limulus polyphemus
GCACAAGAGAGCTCAATGTTGGCAACTTCAACACAGGGAGATGCCACAGCAGGAAAGGGTGGTATCCAGAAAGGTTGTTGGAACTGTGGAAAGCACGGACATTTGAGGAGCCAGTGTAAGAGGAATATTAACAACAAGTCAGCCTCAAGGAGACCAGTAGTGGTTGGTGTTGAGGGACACTCACCAAACCCCAACGTGAAAGTCCCAACAGCTAGGTGTAAAATGCCAAGCACACACAGTGTCTATGTGACAGGAAAGCTAGATGGCCAAAGGTGCAACTTTGTCATAGACTCTGCATCTCAGCAAACCCTTGTGAGCATCAAGGTGCTGGATAACAAAGGAGTACCAGAAGCCATACAGAAGCTTTATGGTGTGAC
>NW_013846555.1:0-378 GCF_000517525.1 Limulus polyphemus
TTAGGGGTGTGTCTGTGATCCAGACTAGTTTCAGAGAATTCCATTCCTCATCAGTGACCCTGGACACTACCACCAATGAAATATCAAACGACAACAACATAAGCGTTATATCATTCCGGCCGGTAGAGGGTTACGCCCTCTCGTCAGTCAAGGGACGAAAAAAGAAAAATGGGTAAAATGAATAATAGATGAGTAAGCGTGCAAGTCAGCACAGGAGGTGGAAAAATGGGGAAAACGCGATATTTGCAGATGGAGGAGACAATCTGGAGAAATATGGGTTGAGCACTAACCAGTCTATATCATATAATGGAGATTGTGTTGGAACTGGCAACAGGTATATCGAGTATTATGAATCAGGATAGATAAATGGGGGAAGAA
>NW_013846556.1:0-378 GCF_000517525.1 Limulus polyphemus
AAATACGAGATTGATGCAACATATTAACTGGTGTGCAAGATTGACAATATATGCAACAGGCAAGGCCTAGATCGAGATCTAGTAAACATTATAGGCCTAATGTAGTGGTTTGTAATTGTATTGGCTGATTGTAAATCATGACTTACACCAACTAATGTACTAGACTTTAGGTCTAATTGCAGTTATAACTTTATTTCATCATAATATTCTGAAACGCATGCTTACATTTGATTTTCTTGTATTTTTGGACAAATATTTTATCACCTATCAGTCGAGTGCAGAAACGTCTTCAGGACCCAAAAAATGAATTTTAGAGAAGCAGCTGCTAATCTTGATTCTTTGGAAGAGAAAATGATAGAAGCACGTGGAAATGTCCTG
>NW_013846557.1:0-378 GCF_000517525.1 Limulus polyphemus
AATACACTATACTAGCTTTATACGAGACAATACACTATACTAGCTTTATACGAGACAATACATTCTACTAGCTTTAAACCAGACAATACACTATACTAGCTTTATACCAGACGATACACTATACTGGCTTTATACCAGACGATACACTATACTAGCTTTATACCAGACGATACACTATACTAGCTTTATACCAGACAATACACTATACTAGCTTTATACGAGACAATACACTATACTAGCTTTATACCAGACAGTACATTATACTAGCTTTATACCAAACGATACACTATACTAGCTTTATACCAGACAGTACACTATACAAGCTTTGTAACAGACTGTACACTATACTAGCTTTATACCAGACATTACATTATACTA
>NW_013846558.1:0-378 GCF_000517525.1 Limulus polyphemus
TATTACACAGTGGTTGATGTGATACAAGTCTATAAGATATTTATTACACAGTGGTTGATGTGATACAAGTCTATAAGACATATATTACACACAGTGGTTCATGTGATACAAGTCTATAAGGTATTTATTACACATTGGTTCATGTGATACAAGTCTATAAGGTATTTATTACACAGTGGTTGATGTGATACAAGTCTAAGGTATTTATTACACAGTGGTTCATGTGATACAAGTCTATAAGGTATTTATTACACAGTGGTTCATGTGACACAAGTCTAAGATATTTGTTACACAGTGGTTCATGTGATACAAGTCTATAAGGTATTTGTTACACAGTGGTTGATGTGATACAAGTCTATAAGATATTTATTACATAGT
>NW_013846559.1:0-378 GCF_000517525.1 Limulus polyphemus
GATATTTTCACTTGATGGAAACCCGACTTTAAGTCCAGAGTTGAAAACCACCTGGCTCCACTTAGATCATCAAGAGTATCATCAATTCTTGGCAGTGGGTATGAGTCCTTTTCAGTTATATTGCTAAGAGACCTGAAGTCCACACAGCAACGTTGGGTCCCGTCCTTCTTCTGGACTAACATGACAGGTGCTGACCAAGGACAATCTGATTTCTCGACTATCCCTTACTTAATTAGGCCACCCATGACCTTCTCCATCTCTTGTCGCTTTGCCGGAGCTATTCTTCTCGGAGGAATCTTTATTAGACGGTGATTGCTTGTGTTTATTCTGTGCTCAACAAGGTCAGTGCAGCCGAGGTCATGATCTCCTTTCGTAAAG
>NW_013846560.1:0-377 GCF_000517525.1 Limulus polyphemus
ACACACGGAAGCCGTTTCAGCGTGAGGAACTCAGTAAAAAAACATCGTTACTACAAAACTCACAACATTATACTCAGAGTTTCAACAGTCTTAAACTATCGTGGTGACTCTTAAACACTGCTGCCCAAATTTCATAATTGTAACAATTCAAACAACATACACACGGAAGCCGTTTCAGCGTGAGGAACTCGGTAAAAAAACATCGTTACAACAAAACTCACAACTTTATACTCAGAGTTTCAACAGTCTTAAACTATCGTGATAACTCTTAAACACTGCTGCCCAAATTTCATAATTGTAACAATTTAAACAATATACACACGGAAGCCGTTTCAGCGTGAGGAACTCAGTAAAAAAACATCGTTACTACAAAACTC
>NW_013846561.1:0-378 GCF_000517525.1 Limulus polyphemus
ATGGTTGGTACAGTCATAAGGATTCAAAGCCAGAAAAGGGCAGCTTTCGGAGAAGTTTGAGGGCCTTTGCTGGCACTGTAACAAATCTGGGCACAAGAAAGCTCAATGCCGGAAACTTCAACACAAGGAAGATGCCACGGCAGGAAAGGCTGCTACCCAGAAAGGTTGTTGGAACTGTGGAGAGCAAGGACATATAAGAAGCCAGTGTAAGAAGAATATTAATAATAAATCAGCCTCGGGGAAACCAGTAGTGGGTGGTGTTGAGGGACGCCCACCAGCCCCCATCGTGAAAGTCCCAACATCTAGGTGTAAAATGCCAATCACACATAGTGTCTACGTGACAGGAAAACTGGATGGCCAAATGTGCAACTTTGTTAT
>NW_013846562.1:0-377 GCF_000517525.1 Limulus polyphemus
GCTCTACTTTACAACCCACATCTTGTCCTGACATATATCTAGCATCATATTTTGTCAAATACAAGCTCTACCTTACAACTCACATCTTGTCCAGATATATAACTAGAATCATATTTTGTCAAATCAAGCTCTAAATTACAACTCACATCTTGTCCTGACATACAAAAAGCATCATATTTTGTCAAATCAAGCTCTAAATTAAAACTCACATCTTGTACTGACAAATAACTAGCATCATATTTTGTTCAATCAAGCTATACCTTACAACTCACATTTTGTCCTGACAAATAACTAGCATCATATTTTGCAAACTCAAGCTCTACCTTATAACCCACATTTTGTCCTGACATTTTACTAGCATCATATTTTGTCACATC
>NW_013846563.1:0-379 GCF_000517525.1 Limulus polyphemus
GCAATATGTAGAGTAGTTACTACACCAGGGATAGGGTACACTATGTAGAGTATTTACTACACCAGGGATAGGGTACACTATGTAGTGTATTTACTAAACAAGGAATAGGGTACAGTATGTAGAGTATTTACTACTCCAAGGATAGGGTACGCTATGTAGAGTATTTACTGCACCAGGGACAAGGTACTGTATTTAGAGTATTTACTGCACAAGAGATATAGTACACTATGTAGAGTATTTACTGCACCAGAGATAGGGTACACTATGTAGAGTATTTACTGCACCAGGGATAGGGTACAGTATGTAGAGTATTTACTGCACCAGAGATAGGGTACACTATGTAGAGTATTTACTGCATCTGGATAGAGTACAGTATGTA
>NW_013846564.1:0-378 GCF_000517525.1 Limulus polyphemus
TTAATTAATAGTAAAAAGAAAAAACATAAAATATTGTTACGTATCTGCTTGTTTCATAATTTCCGGTAAAAATTCTTTCCAAGAAACTTCAGCGATACAAGTCTCTTCTTGATTAAAAGTAGTTTATTCTTTTTCGTTACAAACTTTGTAATACACTTAATTTCCACAGTCACTTTAAACTTAACTACTTTTATAAACACACGCTATAATTCACAGCGATTCACAAACTTTACTTACGGTGCCTACTACTCGATTCACTCGATTATATGTCTCTATATCTATCTCCGGCTTATATACTAAAAAAAGAGGACGTCTAGCAAACGCTGGGACGTTCGTGAGGTTGCCCGCTAAGTCACGTTCCTTCTAGAAACTCCAGCG
>NW_013846565.1:0-441 GCF_000517525.1 Limulus polyphemus
TGTTCCAACAATCATGATAAAGAACTGACCAAAAACACTCACTTACTTTCTATATACAACACATAAGTGTTTTGATGTTAACGCTCAGTGTCGTCCACATATTGAATAATTACCTTCCAACAATCAGGATAAAGAACTGACCAAAAACACCCACTCACTTTCTATATACAACACATAATTGTTTTGATGTTAACGCTCAGTGTCGTCCACATATTGAATAATTACCTTCCAACAATCAGGATAAAGAACTGACCAAAAACACTCATTCACTTTCTATATACAACACATAAGTGTTTTGATATGTGTCGTCCACATATTGAATAATTACCTTCCAACAATCAGGATAAAGAACTGACCAAAAACACTCACTCACTTTCTATATACAACACATAATTGTTTTGATGTTAACGCTCAGTGTCGTCCACATATTGAATAATTACC